>NW_006777400.1:503085-509129 GCF_000442215.2 Lipotes vexillifer | reverse complement strand
GTCCGGAGCCTGTGCTCCGCAACGGGAGAGGCCACAGCAGTGAGAGGCCCGCGTACCACAAAAAAAAAAAATTAAAAAAAAAAAAAATGTTGCTATGCAAGTCAATGAAGTGTAACAATATTTAGCCTTCAATAAAGGACAGTTGATATAAAGCAAATCCTTTTAAAATAAACAATATAAATTAAGGTCATTTTGATAATTCTCTGACAGCTTTTCCCTGTTAGTATTTACCATTTACTCTAAATATTTTATTGTCCTTGGACATGATTAAAATGCATCTTTCATTTAAAAAATTAACTTTGTTATCTAAAACTTTTGACCAGATTAGGATATGAGAATCCTCTAGCAGAAGGAAGAATTTTTAGCTACTCTACTTTACAGCAAGTTTCAGAAACAATTCTCCATTGGTTCCACATTCCTCATGGGCAAATAAAAAGAGAAACAAAGAATGTCAGCACTTTGATGCTGCTGAGCACGTACAAATTTTGGAACTATTTTTCTCCAGTCAGAAACTACTAACTTTGGGCTTCCCTGGTGGCGCAGTGGTTGAGAGTCCGCCTGCCGATGCAGGGGTCATGGGTTCGTGCCCCGGTCCGGGAAGATCCCACATGCCGCGGAGTGGCTAGGCCCGTGAGCCATGGCCGCTGGGCCTGCGTGTCCGGAGCCTGTGCTCCGCAACGGGAGAGGCCACAGCAGTGAGAGGCCCGCGTACCACAAAAAAAAAAAATTAAAAAAAAAAAAAAAGAAAGAAAGTACTAACTTTGAAAAGTACTTACTTTGAAAAGGCATTTCCAGTGGTAACTCTTGATGATTTATTGCTAGAATATTCATCTTCAGTTGAGGCTGAAGTTTCAATGTGAGAATGTGTTAGGAACTTATTTCTGAGAGGGCAATAGGTCTATCGGGGGAAGAGCGAGGTTGTTATATCTAATTTAACATCTTGTGAATTATTTTAAAATATAAGTTTGTTAAAGTGTTCACAATTTAAAATGTTTAATTTGGAAAGAAGGCAAAGGTAGAAAGGAAGGAAAAATTTACCTGTATTACTTCTATCCAGAATAATTATATTTTTATTAAAACAAAATAACATTTAAAGAAGATTATAAAAGCAGATTTATGATACATATAAAGGAACATAACTAAAATAAATATACTAAATAGCCATTGTGCGAATACACTATAGATACAAACTTACCATAAATAAAAATAACAATACCTTCATAATATAATATTTCAGATAAGAACAAAATAGATTTAAAACCTTATGAATTGCATTTTATTTGCTTTTTGAAAGAAGAGTGAGAAAATTTTTAAATTACTTTATTTTAATATTTGATATATCTTATATAGCTGAAGTTTTTCTTAGGAGAAGTAAAATTTGTATGTAAAGTCAGTGCCTGAAATATCATTTTGAATATACAGCCATAGTGGAATTCATGGCATTGACTTAATTATGCTGAGGTTCAGAAGAGATTTTGTGAATTAAAAAGATTATTCCTATCATTTACACCAGTTATATTTTCTTCCGGTAAGCATTTAAAACTTGTTTTGGAAAGTGGTATGCAGGACAGTTACTTGGTATATATTATGAGATAAAGTGGAAAATACATATGAAAAACAATATTCTGAAAACTTACATTGTTCAGAAAGCAATTAGGTTTCTGCTGGCTGATAGACACAATTATATTTGTACTTTCACAATACATTATTTTGTGCACTTTTCATCATTTAATAATGTATCCATGTTTTATATGTTTAGTGTACTTGCACTGATTTGGGAATTTGAGTGTCTTTCAACATCACCTCAAGGTATCCTAAACCCTAGCAATTAGCAGTACATTGCTTATAAAATGTCATGTTTGTTGTATATTTTCTATAAAAGCATTTAAAATTCCTTTAGCAGAGAGTAAACAAATGCTTAAAATCTGTTTTTACTTTATTATGAATTTTGTATAGCTAACAGTTAAGATTAGGTTTATCTAACCTCAAGACCAACCTCGTATGATCTATGAAGTTTCGTAGCATAATTTCAGAGTAATTTATTTTAAGTTTTGCAAAGTATTATTTCTTAGTCAACAAAATACTGGTGTAGATGATTCATATTTATAAATGTAAAGTGCATTGGAGATTCTTAACTTTATGGTCTTTTAATGCAAACTTTATTTTATTAGATTTCCTTTATAAATTACATTTCCATTCTTTGTCAATTTTTAATGTCTCAGGCCCTTCCTTTTGTACTATGCTTCTGATCTTCATTAAAGTCATCTGTTAGATTGTAATAAATGTTAAACTAGTCATAAATACTAAACTCAGTTCCAATTGTTTTATGAAGCACAGATCTGTTTAAAAAATCTGGGGCTTCCCTGGTGGCGCAGTGGTTGAGATTCCGCCTGCCAATGCAGGGGACACGGGTTCGAGCCCTGGTCTGGGAAGATCCCACATGCCGCGGAGCAACTAGGCCCGTGAGCCACAACTACTGAGCCGGCGCGTCTGGAGCCTGTGCTCCGCAACAAGAGAGGCCGCGATAGTGAGAGGCCCGCGCACCGCGATGAAGAGTGGCCCCCACTTGCCACAACTAGAGAAAGCCCTCGCACAGAAATGAAGACCCAACACAGCAAAAATAAATAAATTAATTAATAAACTCCTACCCCAACATCTTCTAAAAAAAAAAAAAAAAAAAATCTGGAAATGAAATTCACATTAGCATTTGGGGAAAGTGCTATATCAACACCATAGTAATTGGACTACAGGCACACAGCTGGCTAGAAAATGAATTATGATTACCAATTAATGATATACATAATGTAAAAAAAAAGCTGTCTTATAATTTAACAGTCAAGTTTAATAGGCAGTACACTTAATTTAGCTGTTGCTACCTGGGAAGAGAAAGCTATTTTATCATTCATTCTTTGATGAAAGCCTCACTGAAATAAGGAAATTGAATAACAGACAGATGAGGAGAATTCTAATTTGAGCAGATTTTTATTCCTGGTCATAGAAGCGCAGATGAGAATTTTGTCTTCAGATCTAAGTACTTATTATATGGGAAGACACAATACTGAAAGAGCAGAAGAGAAAAAGGGAAGAACCAAATTTTCAGATAACACTCCTCACCCATATCCTAAGTCCCTTTTTCTAGCCAACTCTTATTTATGTTTCAAAACTCACTTACTATAAGGAAGTTTTAAAAATTCCTGTCTTGATGAGATGTGTTTCTTCTTAGCTCTCATAACACCTTGTAGGTATGTCATAGTATGTAAGTCACTGACCTGCAACGGCCCACTTATTTTTCTGTTTCTCCTACTAGACATTTCTCTCAAACAGGATGACTTAATCTTGTATCTTCAGAAGTTAAAGTAAGCACTTATAAAAAATGGTACATGACTATTAATTTTCAATAACCAAATTTTATTGTATAAAACCTATGAAACAACCATAAAGGGCTTAAATAATAGCCTTTATTAATGTGTTGTGGGCACCATACTGTCCTCACAAACCACGTTTGCTGAACTTGCCCAGTTTCTATTAGTATCTTAAGGGGATGGTGCTTCTCCATAAGGTAATGTGGAGTCTTTGAGGAAACTACAACTTGGATAAAGATTACATCAGTCATTAGAGCTTTAATCAGCTCTTCTTCTGAAGCAATGGATTTCACTGGAATTTCAATACAACACTAGTCCTGACACTAGTAACTTAATAGTTCAAGTGAAGTACAATATGGTTTGGTTTGTGATGCAGTAACTTTTTAAAGTGAAATTAAGTTTACAGTTATTACTGGGAACATTTCCTGTCACTTGTAAGATAACTCAGCTCTCATTTTTTAAAAAAAATCACTATTTATAAAAGTTATCAATTTGACAGCACTTCATATTTTTTATTCAAATAATAAGAACAGCAATGCTGCAACTCTGTGTAATTTCCAACTAAAGCATCTGTTGTGTCTATCACTATTCTGAAAAGTCTGTTTCCTGGGTGAGGAATTATTTTGGTCAGCATATCTTAGCAGCACCCTAGAAAGGCAGCCTTTTTTCCTCAGAGCACTAAAGATGATCATGACACTTCTTGACTCTATGAGATACAGATGTAGATCTGGTTAAGAATTTCCAATTTGCAACTCAGCCATTTCTTCCTCTACAAATTGAAGGCAAGAATTAAATATCTAGACATGTGGACATTCCTAGCATAGTGCCTGGTATTCGGTAGTACATGACAGTTTTCCTTTCCGTTTTTCTTTTCCCCTCCAGAATATACCTAAAAGAAACGAAAACTAGCACTACATGATTTTGATTGCTTGACTGTTTTCCATCTGCTGCAATATCTGTAAGATGTTTTTCTTTTTTTCTGTATCATTTTCCTCTGATCTAACAAAAGAATTCTATATAAAAAATGGAATACAATGAAAGAACTTTAATTAAAAGACTACATTATGGGAAACAACTCACAAACAAAAATAGATGAACCATAGAGGATCCCTTTATGCCATACTGAGAAAATTAGTAACTAAAAAGGCAGTCATTGATTCTGGGATAATAGAGCAAGTACTCTTTTGTATATCATTTGATGGTTAGCTTGAGATGAGCATTATAAGAATAAAGCTCAGTTAATAGAGATTAAAAACAATAAGCATGCAATATTTTACTTATTCTCTGTGATGAAAACATTAATACTTTAATACAATACTGGAAAAAAATGTCTAAAATTATTTAGCAAGTTTACCGTGTTATGAAAAACATATAGCCTGAACCCTAGACTGAGACCCCTTTTGACACTACACTGCATCCTATTTATAGACACGAGTTGTCTCATTAAACAGGTATCCCTTGAATGGGTATCACTATTTATGTTTTATCATCACAATCATATTAACAACAATAATAATCTTAATTTCTATCATTCTCAATCCTCATAACAACCCAGCGAGATTGATGCTATTATTACCTCCATATTATAGAAGAGGAAATTGAGGCTAAAAGTGACTAAGTACCTTGTAGAACAAGGCCACACAGTGAGAAGGAAGAAAGGAATTTTCTTTAAAAGAAATATTAGAACACTTCCTTCTTTGGTCTCCTTGGAAATTATTATATGAAAATCAATTATAATTACGTGGAAATCAATGGCAAACCAGTGCTTGCGAACTAGAAATAGGCATATGCTCTTCAGTCTTATACACAGGACTGTGGTAACAGAAATCACACCAGCAAATGCCCCATGCTGAACGTTAGAAGTGACAAAACAATAGTGGTGACATAGCCTACTTAACATTGAAACTAAGTTTATTTTGCTTTAGCACAGACTGATGAGAAATGTGAGTTAGAAAGCATTTCTGTATAAAACCAAAACTTACACATTTATCATATAACCCTTTGCTTTTTTGTTAGCTCTGTATCTTTGACAAGGCATATTTTTGAGCAATTATTTGAAATTTCTTTCTTTTTAAAGTATTTTCTCTGTCTTGCATGCCTCCTTAATTCTGTATAAATTCTTGAGAAAATCTCAACTAGTTTGAGAAATTTCAATAGTTTCTTCATTGAACAGATATTTACTAAACTCCTACTCTATGCCAGGTTCTATCTTAAGGAATTTAATGTCAAATGTCAAATATCTACATTGATAATCTGAGACATGGTTTGGATTCACTTTGGCATTTTTGCGTGTTAAAAACAAATTAGTTCCAAATGTATTGGTACAAATAAGTAGGTTGTTTCATAAAATGTGTTTGTCCCAGATGGCTACTACTTGTTAGCAAAAAATAGCATCTATATATCTTGTTGATATCATCACTGCTAGCTTGGAATTCTTGAAACATTAGGAGGAAAAGAAATGCAACAACAGAAAAATGTTCTTCACTAAAAGAGAAGTACTACGTTTTTCATAAATTACTATCTTTTACAGAACGAACTCGTTCAGGAGAAGTGACTATCAATTTTTCAGTATTTGTGCCTTTCATGTAAGAAGAAATGAAACAGGAATTAAGAAATTGGGGTTCCTACTGCTGGCTCTACAGGCAGTAATATGTTCTAGTTAGACAAGTAGGAAGGGAAAGA
>NW_006777400.1:487982-503019 GCF_000442215.2 Lipotes vexillifer | reverse complement strand
GAAAGAGTTGGACACAAGCAGCAAATAAGAACTTTCTTTCCCATATAATGCCAAAGATCAAAAGCTTATCAAGCACTTGAGAGCCAAGAAATCAAAGTTGTGCCTAGGGAGCTAATGCATCTGTAGTCCCAATCTGTACAAAAGTTTTAAAACTGGGAAATGCAGGTGGAGTTAAAGAATCGGAGGCATCCATTGTCAGGAGCAAATCAGGTTTGGGGCCATTTGATAATAGACATAGAATTGGATGGGAGAAACCTGACCACAGTATTCAGCGGAAGAGTCCAAAATCCCAGAATGTCAGTTTAGAAAAGAAAACAGGATTCTGAGCCTGATAGTTTGCTTTCTGATCCCTTTTCCTGCTTAGAGTAGGGATCCCTAGTGCTGCAGGTACATAGATGAAGTAAGAAGGAATTAGCTAGAGAGAAGGAACTGGAGGACTTCAGGTGTACACTAATGCGAGACTCTAGGGGTGTTAGGAGTTTGGGGATATGGTACAGGAATGATCCACTAATGTATGGAGGATCTTTGTACTGTCATTTTTCCAATCTCTTCATTGAATTCCCAAGCCTGTCTGTTTAATTATCTCATGGGAATGAATGCAACAATGAGTTAAAACTGTTTAGGTCTCTTTTGGTGAAAAAAGTTCTTTGAGTTCAGGATGTTTAGGTTAACCAGAAAGTGTTAAAGAATTAAATGATTCTCATTTTAAAACAGAAGAATGAACTCAGGTAAATGGACTGTAATTTTTTTTTTAATTTATAGTTTGGCTAGGTGTTTTGCCTCACTTTAGGATCTCCTTTATTACAACATAAAGCCAAAGAAAATATTGACCTATATTTCCATATTACTGTACTGAAACATTTGTTCTTGGAGGAAGAATTGATTGGCAAAAATTGTTTCCAATAATATAGTTTTTGCTTCCAATATTAGGTAGTCCCAGAAAAAGCATTTCACTCAGATCTAAAAGTTTGGTAAATTATAGGTTATACATTTTATTTCAAGAATATCATGTTAATATTCATCAGGCACCATTCCTGAAGACAATCATTTTTCAGCCAAAAAGAAAGTAGAACATTTTAGAAGTATTTATTTCTATGTACTTATTTCATAGCAAGACTTCAAGTAAGTCACTGTCCATTATAAAACAATTAGTGAGTTCTTATAGCCAGCTAGATAGAAAATGTCAGTTCTTATGGACTTTTCCAGAGGGGATAAGCATGCTTAACTTTTTCTTTTCAAAAATTAAGTAGTTTTTGTTATCACATATGGTTAAAAGATTTAAGAATTTAGTGTAAGATCTTTTGTCTGTATACATTTATTAACTAGAGGTGTGTGGCTTGGGCATCATAAACTGAGTTGGTATATTCTTTAAACTTTCTGCCTCCGCTTTTGTCACCCAAATACTATATGGCATGTTTTGCATATGCTATAAACCTTCAGTGAAACTTTTCTTTCAAATTTAAAATAGCTTTCTAAGTGCTAAATAATATAGGTATTATAAGTGTTGCGACAAAAGATCATCAGCAGAAATGCTGCCTAGAAGATAAACTTGAAAACTTAATTAGCACACCAAACAATGTGAGTCCATTTCAATCTTAAAATACATAACTTGCTTTTTTTGAAAGCCAGTGGTTTACAGAAAACTTATTCAATAAATATTTCTTGAGACTGCCTCTATATCCAAAGAACTCTCTTACGTTTCAAAATTCTCAGTTTCTATAATTCTACACAGAATATTGAAATTGAAATTTTCCAATGCTACTGGCTGTGAAAAACCTAATTTGATATAATCCACTTAATGTTCACTTAAGATCAGCGAATTAACCTGACTACAAGAAAAAAAACACATGAAGAAAATAGTCATTTTTAAAATATGGTTGAATCATGAATCACAATTGCTAAAGCTAAACTGTGGTTTAAGATCCCTGGAGCCCATTATCCCTAAGGGGACTTTATTCTCTCCACTAAAGACTAAATGGTATGCAAGAGGGAAGAGATAGGGGAACATATGTATATGTATAACTGATTCACTTTGTTATAAAGCAGAAACTAACACACCATTGTAAAGCAATTATACTCCAATAAAGATGTAAAGGAAAAAAAAAGACTAAATGGTAAAGAAAGTTAGATTTACTGAATGTACTATCACAATAGCAAAGTATCAACCCCTTTCAGCTTTTGCATCTGTATTAAAGACAGAGTCTGTCCTAATAGCAGCTAAGGCACTGCTATCCAAGACAAGATTAACAATGGATGGGGTCCTACCTCACTCATATCACTGTCATAATTGGTCGACTTAGCATATTAAAATTCAGATTAAAATATACCTAATAGTGTTTAATTTGGAGAATGGTACCTTAATTGAAACTTTAGTTACTATCCACTGTAATTTGCTTTTAAATTGTTTAATGCAGCACTGATGTTATAATTAGAAAAATTAATCTGAAGAAACAACGTGCTCTAAAGGCTATATTTTGTTCTATGTCTTAAATAAAATGAAGAATAAAAATTGAATTAAAAATGTGATAATGGATTTTTAAAAAAATAAATGATTTTGCTTGGGTGAGGAGGCTTCAGTAGATGATTGTCTGCTAGATTGCTCTATGTTGTTAAACATAATCAAGAGATTAGTGCATTGGCCACCATATTTTGAAAGGCTAGTGGGCTAACAGAACGTTGTATTTAATCTAGTGTTCATGATGAATGTTGGGAATAAAATGGCATCATTTGAAGAATAATTAGAGGCATATATAATGAGTCATGAAAGAGAAGCACATCCATACTGAGAAATATAAATTAGCTTTAGATGACTAGTATGAGACTTCTATGTAAAATGTCCCAGGACTTCCTGCTTCTTAAAAGATGATAATGGCAAATAGATTATAAAGAGCTGATATATGTGAAATATATACCACTGAATACAGAAGCCTAAAGTCTCTTGCTAAAGAATTACTATAAATAAAAAAGGACTAAATCCCTGGCAAGGTACAGCTAGACCAGAGTTTCCCAACCTTGGCATTATTGACATTTTGGACCAAATAATTCTTTGTTGCGGGAGCTGTCCTATGCATTGCAGGTAGTTTTGCAGCATCCCCAGCCTTTCTCCACTAGATGCCAGTAGCAACATTCTTCCAATTATGCCAATCAAAAATGACTCGACATTGCCAGAAGTTTCCTGAGGTGCAAAATCACTCTCAGTCAAAAACTACTGACTTAGACCCTAAATATTTCCACTGGAGTGAAGGAGAAGTTTAGAAAAGGAAGAATAACCACTACCCCAAAGATATCCACAAAATAAATGCTATGGAAGAACAGAAATTATTACCTAATCTAGAGATATGCAACTCTCCCTTATTTAAAGTGACATCCATGGATTATTTAAAAGCATCTCTGATGGACTTGCTTAGGCCTCCTTCTTTTTGAAGAAAAGAGCTGCTTTTGGTGTCTATGAGTAATAAAAACAGAAGCTATCAAGGCCAGAAACTTTCCATTCATTCTAGCCCCAAGTGAAGTCTTGTTAGTGCCATCCTGACTAATGCGGATGAAAGTGCCAGAAGAAATTGGGATGAATTCATCAAAATCTTTAGTTAAAATTTGACAAATGTAAACATTTTTCATGCCTTAGTTATTCACTGTTATCAATTAGCCATTTTTCCCCCACCATAAGATACTAAGATGAATGTTTGAGGTTGGCAATAAGGGTAGACAGTGTTACCCTTTATTAAAAATAAAAACAGGGAGAAAAGAGAATCATAATGAGAACATATTATTCTTTGGTACAGTTTGAAATGCCTTATGTCTGAAGCTTAGTCACTTTTTTCTACCTATGAAAAAGTAGGCAAATAATAGTATGACCAAGCAAAATGCTAGAAAAAAAGAAAATGTTATTTTGTGTCAAAACATGGTTGTAATTAGCAATCAAAATTTACTGCATTTTTTTCTGAAAGTTTTAACAAGGAATATCTTTGGTTCTCTCTGTCTCAGATTTTGGAATTACTCCACCTACCTTTTCCTTGGCAACCTCATGTTTCTCATCTAAAGAAAAAAATAATAAGATAATTCATGAAATTATTTATTTTCCTTCACTCTTGAAAGCTTGAGGAAGAATTTATTTTATTCTATAATTTTTTCTTGGCTTCCATTTATTAGCAATTTCCACATGGTGAAATCCAGGTGTTTTACATAGAATTTCTTTATTATTATAGACACCCAAAATAAATTCCATCTGCTTGGGCTTTATAAAGCCATGGATTACATGTGTTCCAAGCCCAGTTTATTTCATTCCATGACTAAATATTCACTGGACAGTTTTAGGGTAGAAATGTCCAACAAAAAGTATACAGACAGATCAGAGGAAAATATTATTGCCTACTGAACACAATTTTGCATGCTTAACTACCCCATCTATTCTGTTTTTTCATAAACCTAGTCTATCCCAGTCATTTTTAATTTACTTTCATCCCTTTTTCATTCTTTTTAGGCCATCTCCCAAATTAGTCACTTTAGAAATCATAGCCAACTCAAGATGATTTATGAGAAATACACAGATAGGGAATCGTGTAGTCAGCAAGGTGATTAATTTTTGGATGTAATAATTTGCTACTTCTTGAAATAATTCATTTTCTCAACAAATGTAGTCTTCTTTCTCTGTCACTTTTGATCCAATTCAACATATCTCTCTTGCTATGTTTACCAAGGATCTACATTTTTCCATCATGAAATAAAATCAGAATTATTTGGATTATTCATGCTACTTTGGGAGATTTTTCTTCTTATTATGAGTTGCTTTCTATATAGGTGGAGTATTTATTTGGCACATTGAATAAACAAAATTTATTTCAATTATCCAAATATACCTTTAGATATATGTATCTAATGTATATGCTCAGATTTTTGCATTATCTCAATATTTATGATACCGTAATCATTTCCAAAATGTCCCTTGTACAAATGATAATGTCTTTCCTTGTATAAGTGGACTTCTGATTGATCCTGGAAGGAATGCTGTGCAGTTTTATGATGAAATCAGGAGCATATTTGATACTAATAAAATGGTCAATGTTTCAACTCAGGATCTAGATTTTGGATTTTCCTCCAGGATGTAATTAAGGAACTCTCCCCCTATTAAGATAGTGCTGACCTCTAACATGTTTCCAAAACAAAGATAGTAGAATCTCATTTGAAGGAGAAAAATGTGCGTGCTTTGCAGAATAATTCAAACACATGTATCATATAAGCTCTGATGTCAGCATTAACTAATGGGAGATTTTTTTTTGTAAGCATACAAATAAATGAACATTATCAGAGCAGAACATTTCTTTCTTAATACAAAAAATTATTTTTTATAATTTTATGTGTTTTTATGAGACTAATATTCAGTAATAGTCACATTTATTACTCTTCCTTGAGCAGCTTCCTGGGAAGTAACGCATTCAAAATGATAGCATCTGTGATTTATGTACATCATTACATATTTTCTGAAAATTGGTGCATTCAGTTGACTGCAGGCTTAATTTTAAGCTATTAAGAGAATTTTCTTTATGGACGACTTTTTGTAGGAACAAATGAAAAAAAAATACAGGTATCATTTTAACTGTTTCGTTTGTAAGAAATAGTTTTATGTCTCTGAATGTTGAGTCCTTAGATTATTTGCAAAGCCTTAATGAGTCTCAAAATTCTAATTGAGGAATAATCTTAGGCTGTTCTTGACCCCCTGGTTTAACTAACAATGTAGTCTTCTACAATTGTCACTTTACATCGAATATGTTGAGAATCATATCTTTGCTATGGACTCTGCCAGGTGCCTTGTCTATTACTTCATTTATTTACTTTCTCATCCCCATTCTAACTTGCTTAGCCATGATGAATAACATATTCTGAACTCAGCGCATCTTCTAGGCAGCAATCCAGTGACTTCCTCCCCTCAGGTTATTTGCCCTGAGTATATTCAACATTCACTTTTCTAAGCTCTGTGTTTTCTGAGGACACTCAAAAAGTCTTAAACTTGTGGAGAAAATAATTCAGCTGAGCAAGTATCAGCAAAGATAAGTGATCTTTGCTATGAATTTTTCGTACAAGATTATGAACCCTTTGTTGATAAGGACTGTGTTTTATTTATTTGTTGGTCCCCAGACGTCTGCCATCATGTGCCTGGCACATAGCAAACAATGATTTGAGTGAGCTTGTTGGTATGAACATTTTTGTGAATAATTTGTTTCCTTTACAAAATTATATTAATTATTTTCTTCAATATTAAGAATTGGTATTTGTAATGTTAAAAATGGCTTCTTGAAATTGTTTTTCCAGCTTTTAATCTTTCGACAAAATAGGTATTATCTATGTTTCATATATTGGGCAAATCAAGGCACTTGACAGAGGACACAATGAGGAATGATAAGATCATTTGTTGTCAGTCAGTGCTTCATTGTGTTGAATGCTAACATGGTATTCTCTAAGTAGCCTTTTAAACTTCCTCTAATAACATTATGATCTTTGAAAACAAGCCTTTGAAAAGTGTTCCTGGAAAAGATGAGCAGAAAGTATCAGACACTGTATTCTGTGTGCTTTTGAGAGTATTATTTTATATATCTAATAAGGTAATGTTAGAACAAGCTTAAATAGTTTCTCTAGTCTACCTAAAGTTGGCATTACAGTTCAATGTCAGTATTCTTCACCAAACATATTTTTTGTTAAATTATGTATTTGAATAAGGATGCAGTCAAAATACTTGCACATTACTTAATGTCACTAGTTAATTTAAGATGATTTATCAGGGTGATTTGTACTAGTAAGATAATTCCAGATAAGAAAAATGCAGCTTCCCAAACTAATTTTTTATTCATATTTGGACTCTTCATTCTTAAATCAATATGGTAGATTAAAAATAAGTAATCAAGGACTTCCCTGGTGGCACAGTGGTTAAGAATCCGCCTGCCAATGCAGGGGACATGGGTTCGATCCCTGGTCCAGGAAGATCCCACATGCCCCGGAGCAACTAAGCCCATGTGCCACAACTACTGAGCCTGTGCTCTAGAGCCCATGAACCACAACTACTGAGCCCACGTGCTACAACTACTGAAGCCCACGCACCTAGACCCCGTGCTCCACAACAAGAGAAGCCACGCAATGAGAAGCACAGGCACCACAACAAAAAGTAGCCCCCAATCGCCACAACTAGAGAAAGCCCGTGCACAGCAACGAAGACCCAATGCAGCCAAAAATACATAAATAAATAAATAAATATAAAAAATAAATATAAGTAATCAATACAGTGACTTCACAGAAGACTGCTCATATATTTCATGAGAACTTTGGAAATCAGACTTTCTCTTCCAAGTCGCAATCATGATTTTTCATTAAAAATTCATATTCAGTATGGAGGAAAAATATGGGGCAGTTATAAATTTGTCTGAAAATATATTATATTCCTAGTATTCAAGAACATCTTAGTAGTAATAGTAGTAGTAGTCATATTATTCCGCATTCATTCCCATGGTCGGTTTAAAACCAACATCGCCTATCTTCTTGGATTATGCTCTCCCATCTTTGTAATAAAAGTTGGCTAAAATGGAAGGTTAAAAAATAAAACAAAACAAAGAGAAAATTCATCAAAACTGGAGACAGAATTTCCCAAAGAAATCTAAGGGTATTCAATGAGAGTTGATTTTTTTAAATACTGTCCCAAGTCATCAGCAATTCTTAGACCATGACCTGCTTCTTTTTTACTCTCCTTTTATTTTTTGAGACAATAACCATAAAACCCAATATGGAAAGTGACCCTATGGGTGCAACCACAAAGTTTCAGTGAGAAAATCATTGTTAAATTACTTGCAAGAATCTCCAAATTCCTGGTACCAACAGTAGACATCAGTGTCCTCCACAACTCCAGTTACATCCAGGTCAAGCCAAAGTAAGATTTTAAAGACTCTAAGCACTGAAAAGATTATGGTGCCTTCCCAGATAACACTTAGAGCACCAGGAAGGCAAAATAAAAAATTTAAGCTAATAAGGCAACATAATTTAAGCATATTTTTAATGATTGATTAAATATTGCATAAACTCAGTGCAGAGACAAAATATTCCTTTACCTGAGACCTTATGGCTGCTGGGAGGGTTTCTTTTAATTATCCCTAGCACACTAAAACAAGGAATACTTATTCTAGCTGGAACTATCTATTAATTTGATTTTTCTCAAATATATTCTGTAATATCTGTTATGTTTATGTTTTCTAGGACTGCTAGGTTTATACTGTGTTCAAAGAAATGTTTTTGTTCTCCTTTGCTTTATAGACTCTCTTTCAAACCTCACTAGTAGCACAACGTCCTCTGTATTTCTAACCAATAATTTAGAAATTACTGTTGGATCCTGGGAATGAGGGGTTGCAGAGGGATAGAAAAGCTTGAAGTATTTCTTATTTTAATATTTTCAGTTAATTTCACAGCTTCCCACTAAAGCTTTAAAGTTAAAAGGCAAGGATTATTGATACCTTGCCCCTCTTTAGGCTTGTTATCTAGAAGATTGTATCTTTTGGCCTTTTAAAAATAAGTTTCCTGTCTGCAATATTATCCCCTAAGGGAAGTTTGTCATACAAAGCAATTATTTGATTTATTAATGCCCTTAGAAATTTCATATGTTTTTAACAATGAAAACGATTATTTGATGGGGAAATTTTAAATAGAAACTATCTTTTAGTTGCATTAGAAACTCCTAAAGTGAACCATGAAAAAGAAAATATGCCAATAATTGTATGATGGGAACATAGGCCTAGCTCTGGGTTTGGTTTTGTTTTTGATACTATAGACTCAGATTCCTTAGGTAAGATTTAAAATATGTTTGTTTGTGTGTGAATGGGGACAAGAGACAACAGAGAGAGAAAGCTCTTTAACTTTCCTAATGCTGAATATCTATGTTTCCTAAATAATCAGCTCACTGTCCTACTGCTCTATCTCAAAATCAATTATCTTCAACCTCATCATGTTTCTCTCCCTTTACCTCCACAAGTTCATTGTAATAAACACAAGGAAGTCATTTTAAAATATTATATTATATAATTCCTAGCACCATGATCTTTATTCACTGAAAAATTTTGAAGAGCTATGAATTTTTAATAGCAGAATTACAAAAATTAAGTTTTGTCCCAGTCAATAGTAAACACTAGTTGGGAACCACCAGTGCTATAGTGAACAAATAATTCCTCCAAGGTTTTGTAAACTTTTCAACTTGGTTAATTGAACAATAGAGTTATGTGTTCACCCTGACTCTCCAAACTCAGTAGGAGAGTTAATATGAGTGCATTTGTTTTGCACATTGCAAATAAGAAGTGCCAGATAAATGCACCATGATAATAATAATGATGAGCTGCAGTGAAGCTTAGTGTCATTTAATTATATCTTAAGAGTTGATTTAGCAAACTTTCCTCTTTTCCTTAACATCAAAAATCATATATTCACACTAGGAAACAAACGAATGCCACTAACGAAACAATTTTGTTCAAGTAGCATGCTTTCAAGTCAATTCTTCAAAAGGCATATAATGGAGTATACTTCATACAGTGTTGAACAAGATTATATAAGCATTAGTCCTTCTCCCTGAATTCAAGTAAGACCACACCCTAAGCTCACTAGAAAAAACTGAAATACGTCCGTTTTCTAAAAGCTGAGATAAAATATGATTCACTGGTACCTCTTGTTAACTACAACAGTCAGGTCACCCATCATCACTTGCAGTATAGTGACTTCTAGGGTATACTTGTATCTGCTTTACCCTTCTTCTTTTCACCCGTACTTGGAAATAAAATCTGTATCTAATCAATAGCACCTACTAAGATGATGTTTCTAATTTCCTGAGAAACCAATAAGTATTTGCAGAAGAAAAAAGAAGTCTTACATATGCTACTGAAAATCATGAAATTAAGTGTAGCATTTACCTATACCATTTGGGGGTGGAAAATAAGTTTAGAAACTCTGATACAATGCCAAGAATCCATAAAGATGGACTGTAATAGCAGTCACAGGTGCAAAACTGAATGAAAGTACATTCATAACAGGTTTTTTTTTTTCATTTAACTTAAGTTCAAGTTGAGAGTGGTTTTATTTTCATTGTTTTGGACTCTTAAAGATTTGTGACACAAGAGGAAAAGGATTTGATGATTACTGATAAAACTATACAGTGTTGATCATTCTTCTTGTTCATCGTTCTTCTGTTTCCTTAGAGCATGAATTCTCTGTGGGCTTAGCATTTGCCCTCTTATTATATAAACCCTAAGGAGAAGAAAATAATGTCTTGTTCATAGTAGTTGCTTATTAATGGCTTTCTATGAGGTTTCACTGTGGAGAAAGGAATTAAAAACTTAATAAACCTGCTAGTTCTCTGAGCAGTTTAGAGCACAGGAGATATTTAAAGTTTTATGGCATTCTCCTGGGAAGCCATCATCTCTTTGCCTTTCCTCACATTTAAGATTTTAATTGCCTCAGTGTTTCAATAACAATTACAGCCTATTCAGAATTTTTCTTTTCATGATCTGACAGCTCTGAGTTTTAAATTCCGGGAATCTTTCCTGAAGTAGGTTATATTTGTTATCCAAAGTCTCAGAGGAATATCACTCTGTGCAATATGCGATCAATTTCCCATTTACTTGCTTTGGAGCCATCAGTCTTTTACCTGATTCTGTAAATTAAGCAAGCAAAGCTTTTCAATGTTTCCATTTCCTTTTGTGCCACTAATCTAACAATGTACTGACTTGATCACTTGATTTCTTAGTCCACATCAATCCAAATAAAGTACCTTCTGCTTTTTTTGGCATAAATTTAATTCAATTCTTATTCATGCTTGTTCAAATCCAATAAAGCTTCTCTATTAAGATGGATTGTGACAATGTACAACTTCTAATTTTTTCCCATTTTGAGCCTGATTTTCCCATTTCTATCAAGGAGAATGCCAGAAAAAATGAGTTAAATAAATTAAAATGTAAAGGTTTTAAACCCATTTACCTAACAAGGAGAACAAGACTTCGCCTGCTACATCTTGTGATTCTTCTGTTCCTTGCCTCTATTCTCTTCTAGTCATTTTTCTGAGACTCTACTTTTTGCCCAGGCCATCACCCTCACTCTTCTACCTTTCCTGATATATCACAATCATTCCTACGCCTCACACTTTGATTCTATTTGCTCATGTCTCTGCCCCTATAATAACAACATTTTCCCCATGCCTCTTATATTAACTGTATTGATTAATTGTATGTTTTCTATTGCTGTGTAACAAATTACCAAAAACCTAGTGGTTTAAAACCATACCCATTTATTAGTTCACAGCTTTGTAGGGCAGAAGTCCAGGGACCTCCCCTGGATTCTCTGCTTAAGTTCTCAAAAGGCTGAAGTCCATGTGTCTGCTGGGTTGAGCTCTTATCTGGAAGCTCTGGAGAAGAATCTGCTTCCAGTCTCATTCAGATTGTTGGCAGAATCCAGTTCCTTAGGGCTGTACGATTGTAATCCCTATTTTCTTGCTGGCTGCCAACTGTAAGCCACTCTCTGCTCCTCGAGGAAACCCACATTCATTTTCACATGGCCCTCTCTATCTTCAAAGCCAGCAACTGCATATAGAATCCTTTTCAGGCTTCAATTCTCTTCACTTACAAACTAGAGAAAATTATCCACTTATAAAGCACTAATAGGATGAGATTAGGTCCACCTGGATAATATCTCTTACCGTATAAAGCAACAAACTCATAGAAGTGATATCTCATATTTACATGTTCCAGTCACACATAAAAGGAGGGGATTATGCAAGGGTGAGTGTCACTGAGGTCATTCTAAAAGACTTGCCTACCATGCTAACCCATTACAATGGAAAGCCTTCTAGGGCCTTTCAAAAATTTTGATTGATATCCATAGTACTGAAATACATTGTAGTGTGAAACTCAGAACACACACATACACAGTTTCACAAAAGAGAATTTTTACTGTGTGCAATAAATGATGTTATTTTCTATTTCATAAAAAGAAAAGATTGCTTAAACCTACTAAATTTAGGGCAAAACTTTTTTTAGCCAAATTGGGAAAAACAGTCACTTATGTTTCCCTTTTTGGAAACCCATTTGTAATTTTGGTGATCTGCAAAATTGATCTATGAAAATTGGGATGAGATAACATTTGAAGTGAGCTCTTTTATTTTTAATAGTAACATCCTATTCTCCTTTTATATTAGTATCTTTGCCATGTGCACATGCAATTACTTTTCATGTAAAGAAAGAGGATTAGGAATTCAATACATAGATTGCTGTATTTAGGTGGGAGCATTTTATTCTGTGTAAAAACCACCATATGGCCTACCAACATAAATGACGTTTTTAGTAGTTATTGTGGTAGACACTAGATGGCAGATACGTATTGCCCAAAACAAAAGGTGCCCACAACCCAGCAAGGATCTCATTCAGATCTGATGGAGAAATTAAAACCTTTACAGACAAGCAAAAGCTGAGAGAGTTCAGCACCACCAAACCAGCTTTACAACAAATGCTAAAGGAACTTCTCTAGGCAAGAAACACAAGAGAAGGAAAAGACCTACAATAACGAACCCAAAACAATTAAGAAAATGGGAACAGGAACATACATATCGATAATTACCTTAAATGTAAATGGAATAAATGCTCCCACCAAAAGACACAGATTGGCTGAATGGATACAAAAAAAGGACCCATATATTTGCTGTCTACAAGAGACCCACTTCAGACCTAGAGACACATACAGACTAAAAGTAAGGGGATGGAAAAAGATATTCCATGCAAATGGAAACCAAAAGAAAGCTGGAGTAGCAATTCTCATATCAGACAAAATAGACTTTAAAACAAAGACTATTATAAAAGACAAAGAAGGACACTACATAATGATCAAGGGATCGATCCAAGAAGAAGATATAACAATTGTAAATATTTATGCACCCAACATAGAAGCACCTCAATACATAAGGCAAATACTAACAGCCATAAAAGGGGAAAGCGACAGTAACATATTTCATAGTAGGAGACTTTAACACCCCACTTTCACCAATGGACAGATCATCCAAAATGAAAATAAAAAAGGAAACACAAGCTTTAAATGATACATTAAACAAGATGGACTTAATTGATATTTATAGGACACTCCATCCAAAAACAACAGAACACACAATTTTCTCTAGTGCTCATGGAACATTATCCAGGACAGATATATCTTGGGTCACAAATCAAGCCTTGGTAAATTTAAGAAAACTGAAATTGTATCAAGTATCTTTTCCAACCACAACGCTATGAGACTAGATACCAATTACAGGAAAATATCTGTAAAAAATACAAACACATGGAGACTAAACAATACACTACTTAATAATGAAGTGATCACTGAAGAAATCAAAGAGGAAATCAAAAAATACCTAGAAACAAATGACAATGGAGACACGACGACCCAAAACCTATAGGATGCAGCAAAAGCAGTTCTAAGAGTGAAGTTTATAGCATACAATCCTACCTTAAGAAACAGGAAACATCTCGAATAAACAACCTAACCTTGCACCTAAAGCAATTAGAGAAAGAAGAACAAAAAAACCCCAAAGTTAGCAGAAGGAAAGAAACCATAAAAATCAGATCAGAAATAAATGAAAAAGAAATGAAGGAAACGATAGCAAAGATCAATAAAACTAAAAGCTGGTTCTTTGAGAAGATAAACAAAATAGATAAACCACTAGCCAGACTCATGAAAAAAAAAGGGAGAAGACTCAAATCAATAGGATTAGAAATGAAAAAGGAGAAGTAACAACTGACACTGCAGAAATACAAAAGATCATGAGAGATTACTACAAGCACCTCTATGCCAATAAAATGGACAACCTGGAAGAAATGGACAAATTCTTAGAAAGGCACAACCTTCCAAGACTGAATCAGGAAGAAACAGAAAATATGAACAGACCAATCACATGCACTGAAATTGAAACTGTGATTAAAAATCTTCCAACAAACAAAAGCCCAGGACCAGATGGCTTCACAGGCAAATCCTATCAAACATTTAGAGAAGAGCTAACACGCATTCTTCTCAAACTCTTCCAAAATATAGCAGAGGGAGGAACACTCCCAAACTCATTCTACGAGGCCACCATCACCCTGATACCAAAACCAGACAAGGATGTCACAAAGAAAGAAAACTACAGGTCAATATCACTGATGAACATAGATGCAAAAATCCTCAACAAAATACTAGCAAACAGAATCCAACAGCACATTAAACAGATCATACACCATGATCAAGTGGGGTTTATCCCAGGAATGCAAGGATTCTTCAATATACGCAAATCTATCAATGTGATTAACCATATTAACAAATTGAAGGAGAAAAACCATATGATCATCTCAATAGATGCAGAGAAAGCTTTCAACAAAATTCAATGCCCACTTATGATAAAAACCCTGCAGAAAGTAGGCATAGAGGGAACTTTCCTCAACATAATAAAGGCCATATATGACAAACCCACAGTCAACATCGCCCTCAATGGTGAAAAACTGATTGCATTTCCACTAAGATCAGGAATAAGAAAAGGTTGCCCACTCTCACCATTCTTATTCAACATAGTTTTGGAAGTTTTAGCCACAGCAATCACAGAAGAAAAGGAAATAAAAGGAATCCAAATCGGAAAAGAAGAAGTAAAGCTGTCACTGTTTGCAGATGACATGATACTATACATAGAGAATCCTAAAGATGCTACCAGAAAACTACTAGAGCTAATCAATGAATTTGGTAAAGTAGCAGGATACAAAATTAATGCACAGAAATCTCTGGCATTCCTATATACTAATGATGAAAAATCTGAAAGTGAAATCAAGAAAACACTCCCATTTACCATTGCAACAAAAAGAATAAAATATCTAGGAATAAACCTACCTAAGGAGACCAAAGACCTGTATGCAGAAAATTATAAGGCACTGATGAAAGAAATTAAAGATGATACAAATAGATGGAGAGATATACCATGTCCTTGGATGGGAAGAATCAACATTGTGAAAATGACTCTACT
>NW_006777400.1:453650-485182 GCF_000442215.2 Lipotes vexillifer | reverse complement strand
GGGTTCGTGCCCCGGTCCAGGAGGATCCCACATGCCGCGGAGCAGCTGGGCCCGTGAGCCATGGCAGCTGAGCCCACCCGTCCGGAGCCTGTGCTCCACAATGGGAGAGGCCACAACAGTGAGAGGCCCGCATACCGCAAAAAATAATTAATTAATTAATTTAATTTAATAGGCTGGATTATAGTACCATCTTATGCTGAAATCTATAGTTTTTGGTAATCCAGTCAAAAGAAAAGTAGTAACCAAATGATCACGTATAATTTATTTTAAAAATTATTATATGGTAATAAATTGAAATGTAATCAATCAGTGCTTTAAGAAAAATAAGATTTTAAGATTTGTCCAGGCTGTTTTTTTCTAGAATTTATTAAAAACAACCAAACCAAACAAAAAAGATTTCAACTGCTGTTGTATATATAGAGAAAATACAAACTGTCAATGAATACCAGCCAGCCACCCTAACTTAAATCAGAAAAAAATCTCCAAGAACTTGTTATCCTTAAAACTTCAACTCAAAAAGCTCAAGACTATTTTTGAGTGCTTACTATATGTATGCTTAAAAAATGATGAAGTGGGCTTCCCTGGTAGTGCAGTGGTCGAGAGTCCGCCTGCCGATGCAGGGAACACGGGGTCGTGCCCCGGTCCGGGAAGATCCCACATGCCGCGGAGCGGCTGGGCCCGTGAGCCGTGGTCACTGAGCCTGCGCGTCCGGATGCTGTGATCCTCAATGGGAGAGGCCACAATAGTGAGAGGCCCGTGTACCGCAAAAAAAAAAAAAAAATGATGAAGTGATAGAAACTTCTTAAAGGAATTTTTACTCAAAATATTATTACAGACATTTAGATTAAAAACATTTATCTATCATATTTTATAAAGATGTATTAATAGTGCATTGTTTCAATGGGACTATAAACCTAAAGATCTAAACATCTCTTTAAAAACCTGCAGAAAAGGCCCATCAGTTTGAAAGCATGTGCTTTTATAGTAAACCATCATGATTGTTCAGTTACCACTTTCCCTTGAATGGACTGCCGAAAGCTAACGATTTCAGCTCAGGATGGTACTATAATCCAGAGGATTATAAAGAAGATGAAGCTGACTGAAGAGCGTATTTATGCTGAACCTGCCACTAAAGAGTGATTTTTTTCACTATCAGAAATAATTTCTCCTTCTGACGGTCCATTTATTCCCATATTTCAGTTCATGGCTTATGTGAGTGACTTTCTTGCCCTACCCGTGTAAATTCTCAGAGTGTTTGTGTATCTCCTCATTTGAGTATCATGGAAACCCTGTTGATTTCAGTTCTAGTCAGGCTTGAATACAGTTAATTCAGTCTTTCTGTCAACTTTGCCCTTTTTTTGAAAGTAAGACTACTTATACATAAATGTATTATAACCATTTCTAACTGGCATGCATTCCAATCTTTGAAGACAAGGAAAAAACTCTAGATGAAATAAATGTTTATTGTGAGTTGTTTCATTACGAATATATTGTATTAGAGTTGCATATTAGGAAATCAATCAACGTTAACTAAAATAGTTTGGTACCTAATCATGTTACTCTGACCACGATTTTAAAATAATTAGATGATTCTATTGACTAATTTCAGAAAATGCACTTACTCACTAAGTCAACATACCTCTTTAATATCTGCCAATCATTTAGCTTTTTACAGAGCAATTTCACATTTACCAGCTTTTTGGCTACACACTAGATTTAAAAAGGCACAGAAGGATTAAATGAGTTGCCCAAAGTTATAAAGTTCAGAAGTAAAAGTTGTACTCAACTTTCTATCTTTGGACCGCAAAACTCAATGGTCATTCAAATGCAGCATACTTCTGTCTTCCTTTAATAACAGTTAAAGTCAGCTTATCCCAGTATTTTACGCACCTTATCTTAAAGGTTTAGAGACATAATGTCCTCCAAAAGTTGGTTACCTGACTCAAAATTTTTAGTATTATTCAGTTTCACGTGAAATGGACAAAAGACTTTCTATGCGTACTTAACTATGTGACCCAGAGGGAGAAGGCATTATTTGGCAACTCTTAAACTATAATAGAACACTTTATTGCTTGAAAGGAGTCTCTGCTTTCAAAACTACTAGTGCAATTAGTTTTATAAGATGAAAGGCAGTGTCATCATGTGAATCACTTGGGTTAATCCTAGTGCACCAAAGCTAAAAGCTATCTTTCTTGCTATTTAAAACCTTCCTAGTGGAGTTTTATTCTGCCTATAATTGTGTCAATTATGCTAAATTCACAAACTGTATTAAACTAATAATCTAGGACTGTTGGTTGGTGGGATTATCTCCATACTACTTGTTTGAATACATAAACTAGTGTGTTTTCCAACAGAACAAAATTGCCTTCTTTACATTTTTACTCTAGTCATGGAAGTGTTACTTGTATCTAAAAATCACTTTGTCCCCTTGCTATTGTTGTCAGTAAATTAAATGATCAAGAAAGCAACTGTGAGATTTAACAAAGTTTTGCATAAACACTAACTTATGTTTGAGAATAGCCCTGCCAGCTATTCCTGAAGAGTTAGTCCCTGGAACAGTATGCATAACACAACCATGTGGGGCTTCCAGACATCCAGGAATTAATACAGATTTGAAAACAATTTTCTTTCCCCTTCTTCCTTCTGTTCCCTTCCTCTCTCTCTTCCTCCCTCCCTCCTCCCCTTTCTCCCTTCTCTTTTTCTTCCTCTCTTTCCTTTCTTCCTTTTTTCTTTCTGCCTTTCTGCCTGACTTCCTTTTTTTGAATATTTAAAGAGTGAGGTGTTCAGGAATGCATTCCAAAGTAGCTTTCTACTGCATTTAATTGTGTAGCCTATGACATTTCCTTCACTTCTTTTATTTAAAGGGAGGATATGAGACATTGGTACTAAACATTATGCATAAACTAGTGAGACTTTAAACATCTGTGACTTTTAGAGGCCCTTTGCTCTTGGTAAGGCTCAGCATCAAAGGACTGGAAAGAGAATAGACTTGCTTCTAATCTTGGCACCAACAAAAATTAACATAAGGACATTGGATAAGTCATTTATCTCTTCTAGATCAGTTGCTTCAACTGTCAAAACAGGAAGTTGGATGGTCTTTGAGTGTTCCCTTCAATACCTTTCCTGAGAGCGTACTTATTAGACATAGAAATTGACAGGTATGATGTTCAACTTGGAGAATGTTATAGTTTCTTATAGGATTCAAAGAACCACTGTAAGCGTTGGTGGTACAAAGTGAAAGAGTACAGACATTGGAATGAACAATTTTGAAATTGAATCCATCTCTACCACTTACTATTTATATGTGATATTTTAACATCTCAATTTATTTTTTAATTTGGTATTGCATTGATATCATGGCCAAGATTAAGTGAGAAAAACTATATGAAGTATTTCTCACAGCATTTGGCATATAATAATAAATTAGTAAATGGAAACAATTATTATGCATCCCCGTTTCATATTCTTTTTTTATAAATTTATTTATATTTTATTTACTTATTTTTGGCTGCTTTGGGTCTGTTGCTGCACGTGGGCTTTCTCTAGTTGCTGGGAGCAAGGGCTACTTTTCATTGTGGTGCACGTGCTTCTCATTGCGGTGGATTCTCTTGTTGCGGAGCATGGGCTCTAGGCACGCAGCCTTCAGTAGTTGTGGCACGTGGGCTCAGTAGTTGTGGCACATGGGCTTAGTTGCTCCGCGGCATGTGGGATCCTCCCGGTTCAAGGATCTAAGCCGTGTCTCCTGCATTGTCAGGCAGATTCTTAACCACTGCACCACCAGGGAAGTCCCTCATATTCTTTTCATGTTGAGAAATTTCTGCAGGGATTACTCCATCAGGAAGATCCTTTATTCTCTCTACATATTTTAGGGTGACAAATGGTGACTTAGATACTAACATTTCCCAGGGTATATCACAATGACAGATTCAGTGGCATGAACTTTATAAAGTCCTGTACTGAGATTTTCTCTACTGCCAGATGCAAAATATCAAGCCAAAAGGTACGTGGGAAGCTGATGAATAAATTTCCACAAATATTGGCAAGAGCTGAGTACTTGTTTTATGAATGTAAATTCTCAGTTTTTGGCAAGTTAATTGCAATGACCATTTAGATAATTTCTGGCTTTCTCTGAGTAGCAGGTGTTCTCTGGAATCTGTAGAATTTTTCAAACCTATATATATATATGTGATGTAATATGATCGGCTATGGAGGCACTGTATTGCCAACTCTTCTATCTTTGGCTTTTATTTTTTTAAGTTCCTTTTCTATACAGATGGATTTAATTTGGACCAAAATATTTTAGTAATTTAAAATAAGATTGTAAAACTCAAGGAATCTTTCTTTCAATAACAAGTAATGTGGTGACAACTGATTTTATTTCAGAACTCCAATACCAGCAGATGGTGGGAAAAATTGTTTCAATAGAGAACAGCAGGGAATATAAAATCACAAATATGTTATTCAGTAACCTTAAGGACTGAGGTAATTTGGCAAAAGTAGCTTGCAGAACTTTTATTCTTTTATTTGTAGAAGAGATGAGTAAAATCTTGAAAACATTTAGAAATTATACCAATTTATTTTATCATATATTCTCCATTAAGAAATAATTGATAATCAGTGGAAAGAACAAGAATGTGATCTCTCCATGGGCAGGGGTCTTTGCTTTATTTACTGTTGTATTCCAAGTGTCTAGAATATTGTCGAGCATATACTAGGCATTAAATAAATGTGTTGAATAACTGAACAATGCCCTGATGAGCACTTAAGCTCTCTGCTTATATTGTCTTTCTAAATGTGTTGGTTTTTTAATCCGTAAAATGTTCTTTTAGAATCTTGACTTGTTATTTACTAGGAAAAACTGCTTAACCTCTTTGAATCTAGCAATTTCTTTTTCTGTAAAATGAGTTGTGGAACTTTAAATTAGGTGAAACTAATTGTCATAGTGCCTGGCACACAATAGGTGGTCATTAAATGTTTGTGGATTTTGTTTTATTAGCACTGTACCTGCATTTTGAAAACAATAGGCCCCTAGAACTTTAACCTAGAAATTGTTATTTGTAAAATAAGAAAATAGGACTCCTGTGACAGTTTTTGAATGTAACAATAGAAGTAACAACACTGCCTATGATTTACTACTTAAGAAGAACAAATGTCCATGTTGATGCATATATTTTTGTTAAACAAATGCATAATTTAGTCAGCATCATATGCCGTTTGGAAAAATAAAGCATTATTTAAATGCCATTTCTGTGATATCATGAAATACTGAGCCCCTGAAATGAGAAAAAAGAATAAAGTACTCTCATTAACCTATTTCCCAGCATAATGTCAAAGGTCTATAAAATCACATATGAGGCAAAGGGGTCACACGGCACCTCAGTGAGGATTAGCACAAAATACATTTTCCTTTATAAATTTGCTGAGTGAACAGAGGTTTCCAATGAGAAATTAATACATTTAATCAATGCAAATTTTCAATATATTTAGTCACTGTTAAAAATTATGCCCAGTCATGCACAGTGGAACCACCTTTGAATTTACAGCTACTAGAGAAATTCATAGCAAATTTAAATATTGTAATATGCACACTGCATGTGAAGCTGTCAGAAAAACCTTATTTACAGTCAGTCATCTTCCTCTAAATGATCACATTGCTGTCCTGCAAGATTTTTAAGACCTTTACCAAATTAGAGCCATGCCCTGTATTTAATGAATCACCATGATTGCATCTCCCTCGATAGCTTAAATGAGAGAGTTCAAGTTGTTGTAAGCTGTTGTTAAAGTGGAGAGGGTGTACTGATGAAAAGACTTTAATGAATTGGTATTTGAAATGTGGTTCACTCAAGGAGGCTACTTTTCTCAAAATACACTGTCATAATATCCACTGGGAAGAAAGCTATCAAAGAAGAAAGAGGCCTAGATAAAGTTTACAGTATCTAGAAAGATCAATTTTTTTTCTAGAGAAAATACATTGTCTTCATCATATTAGAGATGGCTAAAATAATGTTTTGTGTTTTGTTTTTCTTTTTAACAACTGGACTGGTGGCATATTACGGTGCTAAAAATAAAAACTGGGTTGGGCATAAAACAATGAATTCTGCCATCTTTGAGAAAACTAAATATTTTTCATGCTATATAACCTGAAAGCATATCTCATTTGTAGTTACAATTTCTTTTGAAAAACTTTCAAACATACACAGTAGTAGAGACAATAGTATAATGATCCTTCATGTACCCATCACCCAGATTTAATAATTAATAACGTTTTTCAATGCTTGATTCATCTATCCCTTTTTCTTTCTCTCCCACTCTCTTTGTTGAATTATTTTAAATGATTTTGCTTTACTTCAGCATGCATTTCTAAAACTGTGGGTATATTCTTACATAACCATGATGTAATTATCATACCTAACAATTTTAAGAATAATCCATTGGTACCATCTACTATTCCAGTCCATATTCACATTTTCTCAATTGTCTCAGAAATACCTTTTTATATTTTTCTTCTTAAATTTACTTTAACTTTGGATGAAACTATAGAATAACATGGTGATATTTTACCAAAGTTGCCTACAGTTGGTCTATATTACACTATGAATCTATGTGATAGAAAACTGTCTCTACTGTACATGAGTGGGTGGAACAGTCGTGACTGCCTATATATAGAATAATCTTTCAATGAGATGTAAAAACTGGTGTTGCTGTTATGAAGCATCTGTTATTTCATAAATTGCTTATTTCTGCCAAATGTGCAGTAATCAATATTTCATAGACTTTTAAAATTAGGTAAGTTAATTCTCCTGCTTGAAAAACATGAATGAAAATATTCAACCACTCAAAGGGGCTTTGAATCATCATGAAATGATTTCAACTTATGAGATTATGGTGTTATGGAGGATGATAAAATGTGTATATTCATAGCACCTTTCTTTTCATTCCCCAGCTCCAAAATACATACACACACACACACACACACACACACACACACACACACACACACGAACACACTTTGAAATCATGAGCAAAAGGGTTTGAGGATTTATGTTGGTTTGAACTTCTTGACAGATTGTATTTTTGTAAACTGAGTTGTACAGGATGTACTCTGGGAGGGCAATTAGCAGAATTCTTCATGTGTCTAGTTAGGAAAAAAATGAAAACATATCACATGTCATTTGTGGTCTGATACTTTAGCTTTAATGTCACTGAGAGGAGTTATAAAATAGGCAGCTCTGTTTCTCTAAATATTAACACCATCTGATATAAAGTTCACAAAATTGGTGCAAGAAACAGTATTTTCAAAGTTGTCGAATTGCAGTACCATTTTTCTCCATAAATAAATAAAAAGGAAGAAGAATACACAAAGCAGTAAACAGGTTTCAGTTGAGCATTAGACCACTAAAGCAGAAGTGAAACTTTAGATAACCACGAAACTGGCCAGTATTTCTTACACTTCACTTTTCTGTAAAGTATCCTAGGCATAAAGACGTTTTAAAATCAGAAAATCACAAATAATTTTGTTTTAAAATTTGTGTGCATCTGCGTAGTCTCCTAATTCCTTGAGAATGAAATACATATTTAAGAATCATTTAAGGAAGCAGAAAGAAGAGATGGGACAGAATACATGCACATTAATTTGCAGGCTGCATCACAAGAAAAATCAAGGTAAAAACCACTTTCACGTTCCTTTCAAATCAAGAGGCTTTCTCAAGATGAATGTCATGTCCTACATTTCATTGGCAATAAATAGAAGTAGAATCTAATTGTAACCAAACTTAGCTATTTAGAAGCACCTTACTTGTAAAATAGCATAGAATAATGTTCAACATTTATGAAGAAAACCGGAATCACAGCCTTTTGGAGTCACAAGGGATAGAGATCCTTTATCACAACCCTTTCATGTCATTGTTGAAAAAGCTGAGGCCCAAATTGGTCCAGTGACTTATCCTAAATCACACATCAACTAAGTGATAAAATCAAGACTAGAACCGAGGTCTCCTACCTCTCAGCCTCGTGTCCTTTTTGCTATACCTCACATATTTAACACCTAGGTGACTGAATAGTATTAGAATGATGTATACATTATATAGCTTATCAGTTATACAATTAATTTCAATTTTGGCTCAATTTTTTGAATTTGTGATATATTTTATTTTCACATTATTAGTTATTTAATAGTATTGCCCAATTTTAGGGATTTATATGCATTGTATAATAATAACTTATAAAACAATAGTAGGAGTTGCTTTTTGTAGCTGGGGCAGCAGAACCAGCACTAGATGGATCCTTCCACTCCAAAGTGGCTTTTTGTTTGTTTGTTTCTCTTCCCTTTATATAGGTGATTCTGAAGCTGTGAAATGAATAGCTATTGGAAAGAGGAGAAGTTAAGTGTTCATTCAGCTGTCCAGATGTATCCAAGTACCCCGATACTTGGCAATAAATACATCTGGGCAACTGATTGAATTTTTCGCTTTTCACGACTCGACTGGAATCCTCTACAGCCAGAAGGGCCTGCTATATAGCCAAAAGTTTGTGATCTCTTAACCTAATGATATGGGAAGTGGGAGTTGCTTATTGGGGAGGAGACAACGATGTAAATATAAGTGGGAAAACATTTTAGTTTGCAGCTCAATTGTATTTTAAGTATCTTAGCAAAAGATGAAGGAGAGTTTCCCACCCTAGTTTGCAAAATTAAAATCAAACTAACAGAAAATGTTGAACTGTTCCCACCAATGACACTTGTGTGCTTAACTCACCAGTATAAAAGGACTGGATTTTTTATTGTGATTGAGAAGGCCCAGCAAATGCTGGCTCATATTATTAGTATACTACAATATTTTTAAAATATCTAACCTCAAGCTATGGCTACATACCCAAGTCCATCTAAAGCATTTCCCCCAGTCACTCTTTATCCCATTATGCCACTCCATTTTACTCATATCAATTCTTACTATCTGAAATTATCCTACTTATTTGTTTAGATGTTTATTGTCTGTATCTCCTACTAGAATATAAGCTCCTGGAGAGCAGGAACCTGTTCTACTGTGTTTGCTACAGCACCTGGCAGAGTGCCTACCATATAATAGGCAATCAATAAATATCTGAATTCATGAAAGTGCTGTTACACAGAGTTTTCAGTCCTGCAAATCAGTCGGAATTGGTCTCCAACACAGAGATTTAGCATGTGGTTTGCTCCGCGAGCTCCCCTGTTTAAAAGCCTTCAATTTACTCTGCTATGTGGAAACCTATGTTGAGATAATTCAGGGATAGTTCTGCTGCCACCTGTGGAGAAAGCAGCTTCAAATCGCTGAGCACACTGCCCACAAAGCCAGATTCTCTCAATGTCTGTTACTACTGTCAGGAAGTAGTTTACTTCCATTCACCCTTCTACCCTTCTTGATTTCTTGTGGCTGGACTAATAAAATTGTCACAAGACAGACTAACAGGAGAAAAAGAAACAAATTTTAATTCATGCATATGAAGCACTCATAGAAATAGGACCTAAGAAGTGGCTAAAGCAGGCAGCTTGTATAATTTTTAGACAAGGAGACAATAAATTTGTGAGGAGTTGACAGGACAAAGAAACTTAGGCTTTGGGTGCTTAACTAGTGAGGAATCTAAACAGAGTTTGAGCTTGAGATAGTAAATTAAAGAAGTAACAAGGTTTGCTTATACAGACTTCTTGGTCCCAAATTCCCTATCTCTGGCAATAAGGATGTCCTACTTCCAAATGCAAGGAGTGCATATGATATTTATTTCCTGCTTTCAGGGAGACAGAAAGGAGGGTCAGAGTGTCCCTCTTGCATTGGCTGTTTCTTAATTTTAATTGAAAATAATCAATATGCCATTGAAGCATATTTGGGGGCAGCCTGACCTGGGACCCAACACTACTATCACGGAGTGAGTTTGATAGCTATTTTAACTCTATCAATTTGGAGGCTATTTTGTTTTTGAAGTATTATTTTATGTAAATGGAATAGGTCTAGCTGTGAAAAACAGGATTTTATATACTGTAGACTTTAGGAGTTAACTATCTTGTAATGTCTCACTAAATTAAACAGTAATCACTCTCATGAAATATGTAAAATGCAAGCAGAAGCATTTAGTAAATACAAATAAGGAGAAACTATTTCATGTTTCATTTTAATTTCAAGTACAAGAGGAACAGTTGAATTTACTTAAACAACCACTTACATTATCTTGAGGGGGTGGGGGAAGGAAATGACAGTAATGACACTAGATCTGCACTCAAATAGAATAATCACCTTATTACCAGATCTAATGAAATGCCCAAGAGAGACACAGAGTCTCATCCAGTTAATGCTCCCGGCCCCCAACCTTCACTTACAAAAGCACCTCAGTTTAGAGAAGAGATTATAAAATCACCCAACATATAAAATTGCATATTCAGAAAAGTTAGAGTTCTCGATGGCACTTTATGAGAAAATGTCCATTTCTGTGTCTGAACGGCTGCATTCTCAGGCAAACCAAAGAAAGATGCAGTAAGCAAGTTGCTAGTATCATATTATCCTGTGATATAGATACTCAATTTAATAAGGAACTAATCACTCCCATTGAAGACTGTTAGCTTGAGGCTTTTTGCCTAATATAAAGTAACATTTTTTGGCAAAGCAGATTGCTAAACATTCGAAGGTCATGAAATTGCCTTTCCCAAAGGTTGTTCTAAAGAACATCAATTATCAAATTTCTTAAAGCAGATTAAATATAGGCCTGTCTGAAGGCAGAGGACTGGATTATGTGATCACTCATAATTTTTTCAGCCCTAGAAGTTCTGTGAATTCATAATTGTAGAAGAAATTAAGACCTTACTTGAATATAGAAGTTTTGAATTTATTTAACTTCCTAGAATAAATTTCTAAGTGAGCCTAACATGCTTAAAATCCTGGATTGACTGATGGAAGAGCAGGGGTTTTTTTCTTTACTGTAGAAGAGTTTTTAATCACATTGATTATAACTGGATAACTTAGCAATTTTTATTAAAACCATAAATAGTTATTATCTGATTTGACTGTAGTTAGCAAAGGTGAATTTTTCGTATGACAACTGTATATTTTATTAGAAAATCTCTACAGTACATTTGAAGTTGAAAGAAAAATTCCTACAACATTCATTAGTCCTAAGAACAATTTTTGAATTAAAAGATTTCCCCTCAAAATGTTGTAAATCTGTGCCACATTAATATAGTCTATCCGCATAGATTCATGGATTCTTGTTTTATTTAAGGGGTTATGATCTGTTGCGCTCATTTTTTTTTTTTTTTATTCGGTACGCAGGCCTCTCACTGCTGTGGCCTCTCCCGTTGCGGAGCACAGGCTCCGGACGCGCAGTCCCAGCAGCCACAGCTCACGGGTCCAGCCGCTCCGCGGTATGTGGGATCCTCCCGGACCGGGGCACAAACCCGTGTCCCCTGCATTGGCAGGCGGACTCTCAACCACTGCACCACCAGGGAAGCCCTGACTAATTCACTTTTGATCTAGCCATCTGCTGAAAGCTCAGAGGCTATAGTAACCAGAAGGTTTATATTTTAAGATTATGAGTCCATAATTTCTGAACAGAGAAAACTGACAAAAATTAAACCTCTTCATATATTATCATTCAATTATTAAATGCTTTATTATAAAAAATCAGAGAAGAATGATCTCAGTTAACTGTCTATTCAATAATTTTTAACAACATTTAGTGTCAGATGTAGGCTCTTTGGTATGAGAGAAACCAATCTGCCGCATCACCATGATGAGCTCATGGAATTTCCAGAAATCTAATGTCAACTACATCTTTTTATGGGTTACTGTAGACCCCCCCAATTTTGTTAAAACATCAAGTAGAAACACTGGCATTTTCTTTTTAGCCTCATCAATATTATGTTTGACCTTGTCTGGGAAAGAAAGAATAAGAAACAGTTTGAGGACAGAAAATGCGATTGAAACGTGAACAATCTTTCTTCAGTGTCAAAGGTGGAAAAGGTAATAGTAAAAATGAACTATAAATGGTTAGCTTAGAAGGTGCAAGGAAATGTCCAGGGTTTTCAATAAAGTTGTAGACTTTTATCCTCTCCAAACACAATTTGGACAAAACCACAGCTCTCCCTTTATTCTTAGGATATTTTGATATCACACCTTAAATCACTTCAATTCTCTCCCTTTCGCTTTCCTTCAATCAGCCAATTACCTTGTACCCAGCACTTCACTAAAGAATGTGGGAGTTACCTGGGAAGTACACTTAGATGGTTCTTCCTCTCAAAAAGTTGTCTTTAGTACACATTTAGTACACATCTGCCTCTGCTGCATTGGACAAAACCCTTTGAACATTTTCCATTTCCTCACCAACCACCTCCTCTCATCTGGCTAGTCCTCTTCTCTTTCCTTCATCCAACTACATTCTAGATCCTTTCTACACTATTTTATTGAAATGGTGCTAAGCTCACCAGCAATCAATCTCCTTTTAGACAAATCACACCGTATGCACTCTGTTCCTTCTCAAAATACATTCCCTTGACATTTTCTCTTTTGCCTATTCTTTCCATTTTATTTGCTGCCCTCTCCCTTTATTTTTTTTCTCTAATGTCTACTCTCTACTGGTTTAACAGTTGACTCTTAAACCTAATCCTCAATTATGACTTTACTGGAGTCCAAAATCATGGGGTTTTTCCCCCTTGTTATTGTTGTTCTTGTTATTACTTCGAAAAGAGAGCAATGTAGATGCTCTTTTATCAGCTAAATATGTGTAAAACTGAGATAATGTGCAAAACTGATTTCCCTTCCTCATCTTCGTAGTTTTCACAAATGAATTTAATAAGTATTCTATGGACCACAAGGATGGTCATATATCTCCCACCACTTGGATGGCAAATTGGTGCGGAAAACTAGGTATCTCTTAGAGAGAGCATAGTACTGGTCTTCCAAGTGAATCATCACATTATTGCCCAATGAAGGCAAGAGGCATAGCATGACTAAACTCATGACCATGCAAAACCCTTATAAGGTCACTAAGAAAAAGTCAAAATCAAAGCTGTGTGCTGAAGAAATCTTAGCCAGGTCCCATCATAGTCATTCTTAAGTTTAGAGCTAAATGAGAATCACACCAATTAGCTATTAAACTAACAAATTCCCAAGTCTAGCCTGCAACCATGTTGGAAGAGTCAAAAATAGCTTTTGTTCTTTTTAATTCATGCCAGCCTTTCTTCCCCACATTGTTTTTTAGCTTTTTTAAAAAAAAATTCACTTCCAAGATGATTATTAATAATGGCTTTTAAGTATTTCTATGAGTGATACTGATTCTGATAGTTTGAAATTTAGTTCTGAATATAGAGTGGAGAGCCTATTTAGGGCCAATTATTTTCAAGTGCTCACACTATTTTTGATGATGTATGCTATATGACAGATGACTTATGTTGACATATGGGCACAGATTTCATAGGCATCAATTAAATATAATGCTCAGGATATGGGTTTTGCTTAGTTGAAATTCCACATTAACTGAAGTTATTCTGCAATATCTTGTGTACTATTAAGAACTACATGAAAAAAAAAAGAACTATATGAAAACTAATATTTGTCCCCTTTTTTGCCTTAGCAAACGTAGTTACTGTTAGTGATGCCTGAAGATCTTACAGAGCTTTAGAGAGAGCATGAAAAGATTTGTGATTTATGTTGCAGAAAGAAATGAGAGATTGGTCTGAATGTGTATTTACTGATCCTGAACTTATTTCTGTGACTTAATCTGTCATTTTCTCTTCATGCTTGAGACAATTTCAGGTTAATCAATGCTTTTCTCTACACAAAATTTTATATATATATTTATATATATACACAAACACAAATACATATATACATACGTACACACATATAAATGTGTATATATATTCTTATTATGTTGCTACATGATCAAACATAGTTTCTATAAGAATCACAAATTCTCATTAAAAATTAATCAATTACTCTGTCAGTTATCCCATGTGATTTTTTAATTTATTTTATAAAACACAAGTCCTCCCAAATTTGAATACTTGAACTCACATATACTTTTGTGTTTGTGTTCACACAATCATGAGAATTCCGTTATGAAAGATTGGTGGAATGTGAGAGGTATACAGATCAGTGTTCAATTAGAGTTGTTTTTGTTTGTTTGTTTCTCTTATTAATTTCTTATCCAAGGCTTTAAGAGATTTTGCATCCCCTCCCCTTTTTGTAGAATTACTCACAGAACATTTCTCATACTGTAGTTAAGGGGATGATTTGGGGATAAATTTTTGTGTAGGTAGCACTAAGAGAACACACAAGTGAGAGTTGAGGGATAAGAAGTGAGAATAAATTAAATTTGTAGCTTGACTGACTAGAATAAGAGTGCTGTTGAATAAGATGGGAAACATAGGGAGGTGCAATTTTTTCTGATAAAATTTTATTTCCAAATTTCTAAAAGGAACTAGAAAACATTAAAAAAGTTTACTGACAAATTTTTATCATATTCCTTGAAAATACTTACAAATTAAACAAAAGTGATGACCTTTCAATATTCCATGTTCTCAAGCTATTCAACTCTCTCTTTCTCCCTTTCTCTCTCCCTTTCTCTCTCTCCCCACCCACAACTAAATTTTTCTCATTGACAGCCCACTACATGCAAACTTAACATCACAATCTTGACTCTCATAATAGCTTGTGATCCCCAAAAAGAATACAGTTACATGTTTGGTATGAGAAGAGAGTATAATCAAAATCCAAAAAAAGAAGATATAGAGAAGGCAACATGAAAAGCAGAGAGGTTTACCTACTCTATTCCCAGTTAAGAATTGCTATGCAGAAAAACCAAGGGGTCTCTATGTTAATCATTAAAATTCACGCTGGGTATTTCTTCAATATCAATGTAAAAATTCATAGTGACACGTTTTACTCCGTGTAAAGATATTATTTCCACAAGGAGCACAGCAGAGATCCTCAGCAAATTTGCATCCAGTCTACTCTTGGCCAACATTTTAGCACACTGAATATAGTGAGGGCTAAGTGGTGAATAATCTCTTATGTAAATATTTGGTGGGGTTTTGCACTGCAACCAATAACTCCTTCAAAAATAGCCTACAGAAATCAAAGGTACTCACTCTGAAATTCTTTGATGTTTGTAGAGTGTTCGTGTTTCCTTCCTAATTCCTCTGAAGATGCACTGTCAGTTCTTAATCAATAAATGAAACTAATTTTTTTTTCAATCATCGAGTGCAACTGACCTTTTGTTTGCAATTTTCAACATTATCCCATGTGCCCTGACTGCAGCATATTATCTGTTGGATACTAACTAGTTGGTTCATAGGGTTGTTGCTATATTTAATTAGGTAAACTTAATCAACTCATTTATTTTGGTATAAACCTGTGGCTACCCTCTGGATAATATTGTTGCTTAATGAAAAAGTATAAAGAAAGCTATCTATGAGAAAGCAGATTGCTTCACTGGAAAAAAAAGTTAGAAATGTTGTACAAAATATGTTCACTTTATAAAAATGCTTAAAACTTGTTTTAGTTTTTCATTGCTCTATAAGATGAAACCTTTTTACTTTATACATGCTACTTAATTATTAGATCACAAACTTTCCCCCAACAGTTTGCAAATTAAGAAGCATATATTCTTCATTTCTTTTTCAAAACACTGCTTTGTACTCCAGCAGGGGGAGATTTAGTAGAAGCCCCATATAAAGAAAGTATATACAAGAAATTTTAGAAAAATGATGATGGTTGTATATTGGTAAATAAATGAAAAATCTATTCTCCTTGCCATTTTTTATCACTTATATAATATGCTTGCTTGTTTGCTAAATTTAGTATTGATTATTTCTTATCACTTAATAAATATTTACTTTTATTTAATCAAAGGTTATTAAAGTTATTTAAACTTTTAACTAACTCTCTTTTTCTTTTTTCTCTCCCCAGAAAGGATGGCATAATGAATCCAGTCTGTTAAATTTCCTCTTCTCAATTTTAAACTTTGGTTGCTTAAGACTGAAGCAATTATGGTGAACCTGAGGAAGGCAGTGCACTCGTTCCTGTAAGGATGTTATTACCTATTATTTTTTTTAAATAACTTTTCATAGTAGTTTGCTCAAAAATGTTAAAGAGGTTTTTATATGGTTATTCAGCTATATTTGCCTCAATCTGTATAAATGACTTGCATTCCAATAGACTAATATTACTGGTGTTTTCTATTCAAAAACAATAAATGGGAAAAAAACCAATAACTTGAACTCCAATTAAACACAACCACTCATATGTTCAAACAAGTAATATCATTCAAAAATAATTCTGATACTTGTGGTTGCTTTCTGTATGGTTAAAATGTAGAAATGAGAAAGGTTCTTTCCTCTTCCTTCCTGCATGAACTAAACAGCCAAGAGAATAAATGTCTTTACAAGTCTCTGGTTTTATGAAAAATAGTTAAGTTTGCAAAAGAATGAGGGAGAAGTCAGGGAATAGGGGTTGGAGCATGTAGCTGGACAGGATGTAGCCTTGAAACAGTGAACCAGTAGTTAAAGTCAATAGAACATAACATAACAATGATAAGGAAAGCATTGAATTCAAGCACTAAGCAATTCAAAACATGATCTAATCCAGGTATATCTTCTTTTTAACTTAGTAAAAGGTTGTGTTGCTTTCTTCTAAACCTACTCTTTGAGGAATGGGGGCATGGAAAACAAGATCCAGGGCTCTGTAAACTCTGATCAGTACAACTGAGAAGCCTTGAGTCACCTTGCTCCTGCACAATCTCCTCTGTGATTTCTATAAAAGTGCTCACTGAGGAAACAGTTTACAGAGCAGTGTAGATATAAAGTACATCAACACTGGATCCTCTGCAATATGCACCATTATAGCCCATCTTGGATGTCATTGTACATTGTAGTGATGATAGTCTCAAGGATACGTGGTTCCAAGAAAACTAGAGCAGAGAGGAAAAGGAAAGGGTGAAGGACAGTGATAAAGAAGGGAATAAAAGAGCCAGGTCTGGGAAAATGAAAGGACAACTTAGTATATAGGCCTTGATCCATATACCAAATGCAGGGCTACCTTAAAGGGTACCAAATTATTCTGCTATGGAATTAAATAATTCACATAGAATTTTTTCCATTACATTAAGAGAAACAAGGGATCATTCATCTCTTCTAATAATGCCCATTGTCATATGCCATGCAAAAACTCAGTAGATTTAAAATGTACTCAGACTTTTAAATCAAATTATAATTTTGTTTATCGACTAAAAATGTCAGATATTTTCATTCAAAACTTAGTAGCAATTAATAAGTTATTTCAATTGTTCAGATAGAAATTGTGATTTTTGTGCACATATTTTATGAGACTTCTGTGGGCTTAATAGCAATCAACGTAAGCTTTAGAAACAAGACCTAGATTACTCCTCTTCTGTAAAAGGACTGTATGTTTTTCACTGAGCATGTAAATGTTAGAAATTAGGTTTAATTAGAATACAGCCAATTCTTGATTATAATACTGTAGAAAATAGGACTGACTGCAGTAAAAATCATAATAATTTGTTCATAAGTAGTGCTCAATAAGAATTTATTAAATTGAATTGAATTGAAACCAGGAAACTGAAGTAAAAACTCTGTCAGGATTTTTCCCAACACCATTACTTTATCTAATAATTCACAAAAGATATATTTAGATTCTACAAGCTTCCTCAATAATTCAGTATTTGTCTCATGGACTCTTTAATAAAAAGTAAAAATATATTTGACCAGCAGAGGTAGGCAAGATGAATGTTTTAAGTGGTTTTCTACCCCAAAGTTCTAAGATACTCAAATCATAAAATTCATAATTGGACATAGTTTTTCATGTACTTTTGTTATATACAATTTTATTTTGTATTCTTCTACTATTTTTACAGAAATGTGAAAGGATTTAGATGTTTTCACAATTTACTGAGAAAATTTGAAGTTGCATTGCATATCCTGTTAGGACCATATTATCTAGGCTTAAGAATAAATATATTTGTGATTCTGCAACTGACAATTGAAGATGCAGCATATCATTTTGAGCATAAAGTCTTGTGGGACTACTTGAAATGATCATCAACAAATTTAAACCAGAATTTTTTTTTTAATTTCAGAAGAACATGTTTTTCAACAGCTAGGCCAGAAAAGACCTTGGATTTAAAATTACTATCTGAGCCAGTTCTGCATAAATAAGTACCTTCTTAAAATAAAACCAGGACTGGGCTTCCCTGGTGGCGCAGTGCTTGAGAGTCCGCCTGCCGATGCAGGAGACGCGGGTTCGTGCCCCGTTTCGGGAAGATCCCACGTGCCGCGGAGCGGCTGGGCCCGTGAGCCATGGCCGCTGAGCCTGCGCGTCCGGAGCCTGTGCTCCGCAAATGGGAGAGGCCACAACAGTGAGAGGCCCGCATAACGCAAGGGAAAAAATAAATAAATAAAATAAAAATAAAACCAGGACTTAAATTCTTGACAAATTTTGAAGTACATTGAGTTAGGGTATAGCTACCACAAAATACTTTTGCTTAACTTTGAAGGCAGAAAGAAGGTAAGCTCCAACATTTACTGAGGGCCTATTACGACAAACGTATTATTTTGAGACTTTACATATATCATTTAATTTTCATAACAATAATGTGATAAAGATCATCCTCATTGTAAAGATGAGGAAATTGATCTTCTGAGAGGTTAAGTGACTGGTCAAAAAAAAATCATTTAGGTCATGTAGCCAGGACATTGGCCACATGCCAAATGCAACAAATACAGTGACAGAATGACCAAAGCTGAAAGCAAATACCTTGCTTGTATTTATTTGGTCATTTATTTCAATAATTTCTATTCACTTTAATCACAAATTAATTATGATATTTTTTGAATCACATATTATTTTAGCTTATTTTTTATGTCTCAGGAAAAAAGAATACATCCAGCATTGGAAAGAATTTAATGATTACTTCTCATGATTTGAAAAAAATTACTATGTATGTCTCCCACCAACATGATGCTTAGGATATCAGGCAGCTTTGACTAATGAGGAAGTAGTTTTAAGCTAACTGTCCGAAGTACTAGTTTTCACCCCTTGTAGAATTAGAAAGTCAAAATATTTTCATGATTTCTTCATTACGTTAAAATACATAAAGTATATTAACAAGATATTAAGAGAAATAATTTTTAAACATGGTAGAAAATTATTATAATATTTTACTTAAGTTTAAATAAGGCCAATAATTTTTCAGGTTCAGTGTTCCAGTTCTGGTTCAGAAAGTATGCTGTGTATGTGTGTGTGTGTGTGTGTATAATATTATAGGTACAATTACGATAATCATAATCATCTAGTGTTACTACTGCAAGTTTCTCTGATGATTGATAATAAGTGATAGTCAATCTAATCACACATATATTTTCCCTGTAGAAATAATATTTTAACTCAAAGAACAAGTGAATGAGATAATGAAATCAAAACTTTTACATGGAGAACTCATAGACTCTGGATTTTGTAATGTCATGTGTTCCATCCCCCATGCAATTTTCTTGCATAGAGAATTGGTTAGCACATATTGTACCAGTAGAGGAAATTTTCTTCTCTATAAATAATATCAGGGTTTAACAACTAGTACATATAGTATAGTTGTTGCTTAGTATTCATTAAATAACTATTACTGAACATAGAATACACATAAGACAGTCATTCACAGATAATAATTCTTGCTTTTAAGTAGGAAATATTGAATATACTTATCTTTCTTGTTTATCTTATTAAGGAAAATAAATATTAGTTTCATGAGACAATTTAGGGACTTACATTAGTGTATGAAACCTGAATAAATCTCATATCACCATCAGGGGAAATTAATTTGGAATGTACAAAACATAACCACGTATGTCTCTCTTGCATTAGTCTGCCACTTGGCCTGAATTCCTACCAGTAAAAATCTACATAAGTACCATCATGAGAGGTGTACATTTTAAATGACTTAAGAGATTTCTTTTCCAGCATAGGAAAGCAGCAAACCCATAGGAGTTAATTATCACCACAAATCATTTTCTAACCTAGAACACCACCAGAAAACATAGGACAGAAATAGGGAGAGTGTCAGGTAGAAGGAAAATTTACAGGACAGATATTAAGAAATTATGGGCCAGCATAAAGTCACTCAGCAAGTCAAACAATACTGTGGTTTCAGATTGAGTGAGGAGAGTAAAAGTCTAAAACACAGGCTTTGAATTCAACGGGACTTGAGTACGGACCCTGCCCCTGCTACTTACTGGCTATATTTCTTTGAGAAAGTTACTTAACTTCTCTGAACCTCAGTCTCTCCTTATACGTAATAGATATAAATCAGTACTGACTTCATGAGGATGTTGTATGAGATCAAATGAGATTATACATATATATTTCAGTAAACTAAGTGCCTGACTCACATTAAGCATTCAATAAAAGTATTTGGGGGAGAGAAAGAAGAGATACTGAGGTTTAATTGAGAGTAGAAATGATGATGATGATAATAATGATTGTTAAAGGAAAAGCAGTTGATTTATATAAGTAGTTTATTAGGTACAAGCAATATAATATATACCTGATTATTTTTTTCTTAATTTTCAGTGTGCACCTGATTGGCCTATTGGTTTGGCAATGTGATATTTCTGTGAGCCCAGTAGCAGCCATAGTAACTGACATTTTCAATACCTCCGATGGTGGACGCTTCAAATTCCCAGACGGGGTACAAAACTGGCCAGCACTTTCAATCGTCATAATAATAATCTTGACAATAGGTGGCAACATTCTCGTTATCATGGCAGTAAGCTTGGAAAAGAAACTGCACAATGCCACCAATTATTTCTTAATGTCCCTAGCCATTGCTGATATGCTAGTGGGACTACTTGTCATGCCACTGTCTCTGCTTGCAATCCTTTATGGTAAGTACAAATTTATTAGTATTTTGATCTCAGATCATGTCATAAATCTGTGGCAGGTATCGTAAAAAATCAGAAAGTTAATTATTCTACTTGTATCATTTGGAAAATAAACAAAAAAGAAAATTATGTGACAGAAGAAATTGGATGTGTGTATATTTATTAAATAAATCAGTAGCAGACTCTTGAAAAAGCAAAACAAATGTTTTATAATATATTAAAATCATATATAGATACTCTATTGCTCAGTGTCATTTGTAAACAATGACAATTGCCTTCCAATATACAGATTGTGACAGTGAAAGAAACATGTGCCTACCCCTATGTTCTGGGCAGTACACATACCTAGTACCAGCTTTTATACAAAGAAGATGAAAGAAGCTCATCATCTTCATTTTTTTTTAACATCTTTATTGGAGTATAATTGATGTACAATGGTGTGTTAGTTTCTGCTGTATAACAAAGTGAATCAGCTATATGTATAATATATCCCCATATCCCCTCTCTCTTCTGTCTCTCTCCCACTCTCCCTATCCCACCCCTCTACGTGGTCAAAAAGCACCGAGCTGATCTCCCTGTGCTATGCAGCTGCTTCCCACTAGCTTTATATTTTACATGTGGTAAATATATACATGTAAAATAGATAGCTATCTATCTTACATGTATATATGTCAATGCTACTCTCACTTCGCCCCAGCTTACCCTTCTCCCTCACTGTGTCCTCAAGTCCATTCACTACATCTGTGTCTTTATTCCTGTCCTGCCCCTAGGTTCATCAGAACTTTTTTTTTTAGATTCCATATATATGTGTTAGGATACAGTATTTGTTTTTCTCTTTCTGACTTACTTCACTCTGTATGACAGACTCTAGGTCCATTCACCTCACTACAAATAACTCAATTTTGTTCCTTTTTATGGCTGAGCAATATTCCATTGTATACATGTGTCACATCTTCTTTATCCATTCATCTGTTGATGGATACTTAGGTTACTTCCATGTCCTGGCTATTGTAAATAGAACTGCATGAACATTGTGGTACATGACTCTTTTTTGAATTATGGTTTTCTCAGGGTATATGCCCAGTAGTGGGATTGCTGGGTCATATGCTAGTTCTATTTTTAGATTTTTAAGGAACCCCCCATACTGTTCTCCATAGTGGCAGTATCAATTTACATTCCCACCAACAGTGCAAGAGGGTTCCCTTTTCTCCACATGCTCTCTAGCATTTATTGTTTGTAGATATTTTTGATGATGGCCATTCTGACTGGTATGAGGTGATACCTCATTGTACTTTTGATTTACATTTCTCTAATGATTAGTAATGCTGAGCATCCTTGCATGTGTTTGTTGGTAATCTGTATACCTTCTTTGGAGAAATGTCTATTTAGGTCTTCTGCCCATTTTTGGATTGGGTTGTTTTTTGATATTGAGCTGCATGAGCTGACTGTATATTTTGGAGATTAATCCTTTGTCAGTTGCTTCACTTGCAAATATTTTCTCCCATTCTGACAGTTGCCTTTTCACCTTGTTTATGGTTTCCTTTGCTGTGCAAAAGCTTTTAGGTTTCCTTAGGTCCCATTAGTATATTTTTGTTTATATTTCCATTTCTCAATGGATCTTGCTGTGATTTATGTCATAGAGTGTTCTGCCTAATGTTTTCCTCTAAGAGTTTTATACTGTCTGTCCTTACATTTAGGTCTTTAATCTATTTTGAGTTTATTTTTGTATACGGTGTTAGTAAGTGTTCTAATATCATTCTTTAACATGTAGCTGTCCAGTTTTCCCAGTGCCACTTATTGAAGACACTATCCTTTCTCCATTGTATATTCTTGCCTCCTTTAACAAAGATAAGGTGGCCATATGTGCGTGGGTTTATCTCTGGGTGGTCTATCCTGTTCCATTGATCTATATTTCTGTTTTTGTGCCAGTACCATACTGTCTTGATTACTGTAGCTTTGTAGTATAGTCTGAAGTGCAGGGGCCTGATTCCTCCAGCTCCGTTTTTCTTTCCCAAGATTGCTTTGGCTATTAGGGGTCTTTTGTGTTTCCATACAAATTGTAAAATTTTTGTTCCAGTTCTGTGAAAAATGCCATTGGTAATTTGATAGGGATTGCATTGAATCTGTAGATTGCTTTGGGTAGTATGGTCCTTTTCACAATGTTGATTCTTCCAATCCAAGAACATGGTATATCTCTCCATTTGTTTGTATTATCTTTGGTTTTTTCATCAGTGTCATACTTTTCTGCATACAGGTCTTTTGCCTCCTTAGGTAGGTTTATTCCTAGGTATTTTATTCTTTTTGTTGCAAGAGTAAATGTGAGTGTTTCCCTCATTTTCTCTTTCAGATTTTTCATCATTAGTGTATAGGAATGCAAGAGATTTCTGTGCATTCATATTGTATCCTGCTACTTTACCAAATTCATTGATTAGCTCTAGTAGTTTTCTGGTAGCATCTTAGGATTCTCTATGTATAGTATCATGTAAACTGCAAACAGTGACAGTTTTACTTCTTTTCCAACTTGGATTCCTTTTATTTCTTTTTCTTCTCTGAATGTTGTGGCTAAAACTTCCAAAACTATGATGAATAATAGCAGTGAGAGCAGGCAACCTTGTCTTGTTCCTGATCTTAGAGGAAATGGTCTCAGTTTTTTACCTTTGAGAACAATGTTGGCTGTGGGTTTGTCATATATGGGCTTTATTATGTTAAGGTAAGTTCCCTCTATGTCTACTTTCTGGAGAGTTTTTATCATAAATGGGTGTTAAATTTTGTCAAAAGCTTTTTCTGCATCTACTGAGAATATCATATGGTTTTTATCCTTCAATTTGTTAATATGGTGTATCACATTGGTTGAATTGTGTATAATGAAGAATCCTTGCATTCCTGGGATAAACTCCACTTGATCATGGTGTATGATCCTTTTAATGTGCTGTTGGATTCTGTTTGCTAGTATTTTGTTGAGGATTTTTGCATGTATGTTCATCAGTGATGTTGACCTGTACCTTTCATTTTTTATGGCATCTTTGTCTGGTTTTGGTATCAGTGTGATGGTGGCCTCACAGAATGAGTTTGGGAGTGTTCCTTCCTCTGCAACTTTTTGGAAGAGTCTAAGAAGTAGGTGTTCGCTCTTCTCTAAATGTTTGATAGAATTCTCCTGTGAAACCATCTGGTCCTGGGCTTTTGTTGTTGGAGGATTTTTAATCACAGTCTCAATTTCAGTGCTTGTGATTGGTCTGTTTATATTTTCTGTTTCTTCCTGGTTCAGTCTCAGAATGTTGTGCTTTTCTAAGAATTTTTCCATTTCTTCCAGGTTGTGCATTTTTTGGGCATATAATTGCTTGTAGTAATCTCTCATGATCCTTTGTATTTCTGCAGTGTCAGTTGTTACTTCTCCTTTTTCATTTCTAATTCTGTTGATTTGAGTCTTCTCCCATTTTTTCTTGATGAGTCTGGTTAATTGTTTATCAGTTTTGTTTATCTTCTCAAAGAACCAGCTTTTGGTTTTACTGATCTTTGCTATTGTTTCCTTCATTTCTTTTTCATTTATTTCTGATCTGATCTTTATGATTTCTTTCCTTCTGCTAACTTTGGAGTTTTTTGTTCTTCTTTCTCTAATTGCTTTAGGTGTAAGGTTAGGTTGTTTATTTGAGATGTTTCTTGTTTCTTGAGGTAGGATTGCATTGCTATAAACATCCCTCTCAGAACTGCTTTTGCTGCATCTCATAGGTCTTGGGTCACCGTGTTTTCATTGTCATTTGTTTCTAGGTATTTTTTGATTTCTTCTTTGACTTCTTCAGTGATCTCTTGGTTATTTAGTAGCATACTGTTTAGACTCCACGTGTTTGTATTTTTTACAGTTTTTTTCCTGTAATTGATAACTAGTCTCATAGCGTTGTGGTTGGAAAAGATGTTTGATACGATTTCAATTTTCTTAAATTTACCAAGGCTTGATTTGTGACCCAAGATATAATCTTTCCTGGAGAATGTTCCATAAGCACTTGAGAAGAAAGTATATTCTGTTGTTTTTGGATGGAATGTCCTATAAATATTAATTAAGTCTATCTTGTTTAATGTGTCATTTAAAGCTTGTGCCTCCTTATTTATTTTCATTTTGGATAATCTGTCCACTGATGAAAGTGGGGTGTTAAAGTCCCCTACTATTATTGTGTTACTGTTGATTTCCCATTTTATGGCTTTTAGCATTGCCTTATGCATTGAGGTACTCCTATGTTGGGTGCATAAATATTTACAATTCTATATTTTCTTCTTGGATTGACCCCTTGATCATTACGTAGTGTCTTTCTTTGTCTCTTGTAATAGTCTTTATTTTAAAGTCTATTTTGTCTGATATAAGAATTGCTACTCCAGCCTTCTTTTGATTTCCATTTGCATGGAATATCTTTTTCCATCCCCTCACTTTCAGTCTGTATGTGTCCCCAAGTCTGAAGTGAGTCCCTTGTAGACAGCTTATATACGAGTCTTGTTTTGTATCCATTCAGCCAGTCTATATCGTTTGGTTGGAGCATTTAATTCATTTACATTTAAGGTAATTATTGATATGTATGTTCCTATTACCATTTTCTTAATTGTTTTGGGTTTGTTTTTGTAGGTCTTTTCCTTCTCTTGTATTTCCTGCCTAGAGAAGTTCCTTTAGCATTTGTTGTAAAGCCGATTTGGTAGTGCTGAATTCTCTTAACTTTTGCTTGTCTTTAACGATTTTAATTTCTCCATCGAATCTGAACGAGATCCTAGGTGGGTAGAGTAATCTTGGTTGTAGGTTTTTCCCTTTCGTTACTTTAACTATGGTGCCACTCCTTTCTTGCTGAAAGTTCAGCTGTTAACCTTATGGGAATTCTCCTGTATATTATTTGTTGTTTTGCCCTTGCTGCTTTTAAAATTTTTTCTTTGTACTTAATTTTTGACAGTTTGATTAATATGTGTCTTGGCGTGTTTCTCCTTGGATTTATCCTGTATGGGATTCTCTGTGCTTCCTGGACGTGATTGACTGTTTCCTTTCCCATGTCAGGAAAGTTTTCAACTATAATCTCTTCAAATATTTTCTCAGTCCCTTTTTCTTCTCTTTTCTTCTGGAACCCCTATGATTTGAATATTGTTGCCTTTAATATTGTCCCAGCAGTCTCTGAGACTATCCTCAATTCTTTTCATTCTTTTTTCTTTATTCTGCTCTGCAGTAGTTATTTCCACTATTTTATCTTCCAGGTCACTTATCCGTTCTTCTGCCTCATCTATTCTGCTATTGATTCCTTCTAGAGAATTTTTAATTTCATTTACTCTGTTGTTCATCATTGTTTCATCTTTAGTTCTTCTAGGTCCTTGTTAAACGTTGCTTGTATTTTCTCCATTCTATTTCCAAGATTTTGGATCATCTTTACTATCATTACTCTGAATTCTTTTTCAGGTAGACTGCCTATTTCCTCTTCATTTGTTTGGTCTCTTGGGTTTTTACCTTGCTCCTTCATGCTGCATATTTCTCTGTCTTCTCATTTTGTTTAAAATACTGTGTTTGGGGTCTCGTTTTTGCAGGCTCCAAGTTCATAGTTCCCACTGTTTTTGGTGTCTGCCCCCAGTGGGTGAGTTGTTTCAGTGGCTTGTGTAGGCTTCCTGGTGGAGGGGACTGGTGCCTGTGTTCTGGTGGGTGGGGCTGGATCTTGTCTTTCTGGTGGTCAGGGCTGCATCTGGCAGTGTGTTTTGGGGTGTCTGTGAACTTAGTATGATTTTAGGCAGCCTCTCTGCTAATGGGTGTGGTTGTGTTCCTGTCTTGCTAGTTTTTTGGCATGGCACATAAAGCACTGGAGCTTGCTGGCCCTTGGGGTGAGCTGGGTCTTAGTGTTGAGATGGAGACCTCTGGGAGAACTCTCGCCAATTGATATTATGTGGGGCTGGGACGTCTCTGGTGGTCCAATGTCCTGAACTCAGCTGTCCCCCCTCAGAGGCTCAGGCCTGGTACCAGGCCGGACCACCAAGACCCTGTCAGACATACAGCTCTGAAGAAAAGGGAGAAAAAAAGAAAGAATAAAAATAATAATAAATAAATAATTATTAAAACAAAATAATAATTTAAAAAAAGAGAGCAACCTAACCACTAAACAAATCCACCAACAATAACAAGCACTCAGAACTATACTATGATAAACATAAGAAATCAGAAACAAATCAGTCGCAGCCAGCAAACCCCAAGTCTACAATTGCTCCCAAAGTCCACCGCCTCAATTTTGGGATGATTCATTGTCCATTCAGGTATTCCACAGATGCAGGGTACATCAAGTTGATTGTGGAGACTTAATCCACTGCTCCTGAGGTTGTACGGAGAAATTTCCCTTTCTCTTCTTTGTTCGCACAGCTCCTGGGGTTTAGCTTTGGTTTTGGCCCCACCTCTGCATGTAGGTCACCCTCAGCATCTGTTCCGGCCCAGACAGGACGGGGTTAAAGCAGAAGCCTATTAGGGGGCTCTGGCTCACTCATGCCAGGGGGTGCGAGGGGTACAGTATAATTGGAATGTGGGGCAAGCCTGCGGCAGCAGAGGCTGACATGGCATTGCAACAGCCTGAGGCATACCATGTGTTCTCCCAGGGAAGCTCTCCTTGGATCAGAGGACCCTGGCAGTGGTGGGCTGCACAGGCTCCCAGGGGGCTGTGGATAGTGACCTGTGCTTGTACACAGGATTCTTGGTCGCTGCAGCAGCAGCATTAACGTTTCATGCTGAGCTCTGGGGTCCAAGCTGATACCCACGGCTTGCGCCTGTCTCTGGAGCTCGTTTAGGTGGTGCTCTGCCTTCTGTGGGAAGACAGGGAAGGAATCCCCTCTCCTCGCACATCCTGAAACAATGGTCTCTTGCCTCTTAGGCAGGTCCAGACTTTTTCCCAGACTCCCTCCCGGCTAGCTGTGGTGCACTAGCCTCCTTCAGGCTGTCTTCATGCAGCAAACCCCTGTCCTCTCCCTGGGATCTGACCTCCAAAACCTGAGCCTCAACTCCCAGCCCCCACCCGCCCCATTGGGTGAGCAGACAAGCCTCTCAGTCTGGTGTATGTTGCTCAGCACCGATCTTCTGTGCAGGAGTCTCTCCACTTTGCCCTCCGCACCCCTGTTGCTGTGCTCTCCTCCATGGCTCCAAAGCTTCCCCCTGCCCACCCCCTGTGTCTCCCAGTGAAGGGGCTTTCTAGTGTGTGGAAGCTTTTCCTCCTTCACAGCTCCCTCCCAGAGGTGCAGTTCCCACCCCTATTCTTTTGTCTCTGCTTTTTCTTTTTTCTTTTGCCCTGCCCAGGTACACGGGAGTTTCTTGCCTTTTGGGAAGTCTGAGGTCTTCTGCCATCGTTCCGTAGGTGTTCTGTAGGAGCTGTTCCACATGTAGATGTATTTTTGATGTGTCTGTGGGGAGGAAGGTGATCTCCTCGTCTTACTCCTCTGCCATCTTGAAGGTCCCCAAGGCTCGTCATCTTTAAAAACATATTTTAAGTAATCTTCTTAAATATTGACAAACTAAGTGCTTGGCACATAATAAGCACTCAATAACAGCTTTTCTTCTTCCTAGAGTCTATAATTCATGTTTTTAAAAGGAGACAGTGATAAAAATTAATTACTAATTATATAAGTTCAAGGTCATATTATCACAATAAAAATTCAAGCATTGAAAGTTTTGATATATGATTTTAGAGAGCTTTTAATTTTTCTTTTGATTTTCTGCCATATCTTTGCCGTATTCGTTTTAACCTAACTTTTGTTTCTAGCTAATATTTATTAAGAACAATCAAAACCACTTATACTACACTGCAAAGTTTCTTTCCTAGGGAGTTGGAGAACCCAGTTTGAATTTCATTGCCGATATGCTCATCTCACAAGGCAGTGAAATAGACTCCCTTTTCCCTGGAGTGTATAATGGAATTAGACTGGAAGGACTAATACTGAAAATGTATCTAGTTCTCAAGTCCTAAAAGAAGATTACTGCATCTAGAAAATAATCTCTCATGGAACTCACAAATTAATTATCCTGTTCTAAATACACAGTGGTAATAGACTGTCTCAATAGGCATTTTATAAATAGTGTTCTCAGGAAATATGCTTTCCTTATATTTACTGAGTTTGAATGATGCATTAATTTCTAAGTATAAGTATTTTACCTTCTCTGTGAGCATTTTACCACACTATAGCTCCTAATTATGTAAGAAAAGGTCACTGGAATGAATGTGCTTTAGAAGGTATACTTTGTCTTGTGGTGTCTATTTCATTTTGCCAGTTTCTCCCTTAAAAATATATGGGTGGTCAAAAAATGGCATCAGCCTAAATCCAAATGTCCTAACACATCCATCACCACACCCCCAAGCAATAAAGAACAAAAAAAACAAATAAAACTATACAATACCACCACCTAATTTGGAGAACATTCAAATTCCAAATTATCTGTAAGCAGAAAATAAATAAGAGATCGCAATGAGCTCTCTATTAGGCTCCCGCCATGTGCTGTTGTGAAGAGGAAGGGCAGTCCAGTAAATACTAGATGAAAGAGAGAGGAGGAAAGCTAGTAGGAAGCCTAAGATTGATCTAAAATCATCATAAGGGGCTTCCCTGGTGGCGCAGTGGTTGAAAGTCCGCCTGCCGATGCAGGGGACACGGGTTCATGTCCCGGTCCGGGAAGATCCCACATGCCGCGGAGCGGCTGGGCCCGTGAGCCATGGCCGCTGGGCCTGCGCATCCGGAGCCTGTGCTCCGCAACGGGAGAGGCCACAACAGTGAGAGGCCCGCATACCACAAAAAATAAAATAAAATAAAAATAAAATCATCATAAGAAAGAAAGTCTACCCCAAGTAAGAAAATTCTGAGAAACTTCTCTGGAAGCTCATCCTTTAGAGAATTGACTTAGAAGTGTACATAGGACTCAAGAAAGCAGTGTTGGAGAGGAACTCTTTGGAGGTAGAAAAGGGTTAAAAGGGAGAGGTGACTTTTGAAAAAAAAAAAGCACAATGAAGGGAAAAAGAAACAAGAGGGGAAATTTCATCATCTTACAAGTCAAAAAAATGTCAACATGTAAGAACCCATCAGCCCTCCCCCCACTGCCCTCCACTGTACCCCAAAAGTCCTCTAATAAAGAAATCATACTTTGTTACATGAAGAGAAAAGGGTGCTCCAGAGCTTGGAATCTTGGAAACTACCCACAAACCGCTAGCCATGGAAACCACCCACAAACTGCTAGCCATGTTCATACAAATTCAAAGATGCAACCAACTTTCATCTATACCAAGCTACTATAAAAAGAAAGCAGAACATGAGAATAAAAAAAGCCATTTGATGAAAGTTCCCACAAATAAAGAATGATCGAAAAACAAAAAAGCTGTAACAAAATACTTCAAGATAAACTAAATTTTCTCAAACATTTAAAGATATATCTATTAAAAAAAAAACCTTGAAGTAGAAATCTAAAAACTAAGAAAAGAAATGGATAAAAAAATTGGTCAACATAAAGCAAAAGTTGATTGAACCCAGGAGAATAAAGTAGGAGAAAAAGATAAAATCATATTGGAATGAACATTAAATTAAAAGTGCCTAAAGAAGAATAGATTAATATGAAAACTTAATAAGGGGCACTAAAGAAAAACAGGGAAACAACAGAAAGAATGAAAATGAGATGAAGAAAGAAGTAAAAGAGGTCAAAAAGAAAGTGTTTGAGATGGAAGACCAGCAAATAAAAGATCCAATGTGTGTATAATGAGAATCCTTGAAAAGAAAAAAATATAATGGAACAGAATTAATATTTAGAACTATAATCCTGGAAAATTTTCCAGAAATAAAAGAGGGTCTAAATGTACATATTGATAGGGCCAACCCAGTACCAAAAATTTGACCTGGAACAATCAACTCTGAGATATATCTGAAACATTAGGTGTTAAACAGAAAGAAAAATCTTCAGGCAAAAATAAGAAATAATTTACAAAAGCAAGAGAATTAGACTGGCTTCATAATTTAAAAAAATAACAAAACAAAGCAACACTGAAGCAATATTTTTATAAAAGTCAACCTCTTATATGATATTCTTTCAAAAGTAAATCTATAAAGCCAGAAAACAGATCATTAGTTTCCAGGGTCAGAATGTGCAATGCTGACTCCAAAGGGGCATTTACTTTGGTAGTATGGAACTGTTCTATATCTTGATGGTGGTAGTGGTTGTATATATATTTCTCAAAATTTTAAAAACTATATATTCTAGTATGCAGTTTTAAAAGGGTGAATTTTACTGTATGTAAGTTATAAAAATTTAAAAAAGAAAAATACTCAAATAAAGTTTCAAACCAAGATTTTGTATCCAGACAAGTTGGCCATCAAGCTGTAAAAAGTTTAATATTTTTTAAACCCAGAGAATTCTGAACCCATAAGTCCTCCTTAAGAAATTGAATAATGGATAAGATTCATCTAACAAAGGGATGACTGGGAACTTTTCCTCAAAAAGTTGGATCATGAGTGTTTAATATATTTAATTTTAGACCTAAGACAGAAATAAAGGTGGTATAAGGGCATAAGAATACTGTCATATCTTATATGATATATATTATTTGTTATATAGTGTAACAACTTAGAAGCAATGCAACTAAAAATTGGGAAGAAAACAGAAAGGGAA
>NW_006777400.1:451564-453640 GCF_000442215.2 Lipotes vexillifer | reverse complement strand
GGGAAAGAGAAAGTAGAAAGTAGAATAATTTCATTGATTTTTCTATAAACAAAAGATGGGTGTTAATTTATATGACTCCAAAAAATGGCAAGCCAGAAAAACTAGATTTCATAAGAAAACAGAGGTCTAAGAGTATTAAACAGGATGTAAAGAAAACATGATATAAACATGATAGAACAAAAAGACAAACCTATCTAAAACCAAAAGAAATGCAATTAATAGAAGAGTAAAAAAAAAAAAAAGTCAAGTAGAGGAAGAAACACAAGAAAATAAAACAATGCTCTCAACATTATACTGTGATACAATGACAGAGTTGAAAACAAACATACCAGTAATAGCAATACACTTGTATGAACCTAACTTACCATTAAAAATAAAAGATTTTCAAGTTGGCTTACAACAAATTACCCAACTATACTCTCTATATTTAGTGGAACTCATAACCCAGTGAATCACAATGGTTAAAATAGAGGGATGGGCAAAGTTATAGTAAGCAAATAGAAACACTAAGAAAACAGAAGTTGTGATGTTGATATCTGACAAAGTAAATTTTAATTAAAAAACCAGTAAGAGTGAAAAAAAAAATGATGCTTTTTTTCCCCAAAAAGGATGCTTATTTATGATAAAAAGCTGTAATTAACAAGTATCTAGCAGTTAAGAATATCTATGCCCCCAATAACACAGCAATGCTTTTTTTTTTTTTTTTTTTTTTATATTATCTGTGGCTGTTTTCATTCTACAGTGGCAGAGTTGAATAGTTACAACAGAGACTGCATGGCTTGCAAGTCCTAAAATATTTACCACCTAGCCCTTTACAGAAAATGTGGGCCTCTCACTGCTGTGGCCTCTCCCGTTGCGGAGCACAGGCTTCGGACGCGCAGGCTCAGCGGCCATGGCTCACGGGCCCAGCCGCTCCACGGCATGTGGGATCTTCCCGGACCAGGGCACGAATCTGTGTCCCCTGCATCGGCAGGCGGACTTTCAACCACTGCGCCACCAGGGAAGCCCAGCAGCAATGCTCTTTTAAAAGCAAAAACTAAAGAACATGGAAGGATACATTTATGGATACATTCTACTAATGGGAGACTTTCAATATACTCAGTACAAAAAAATTGGACATGTAGGTCTTATGGATGTATATTAATCTTTATACCCTTATCATAGAAAGTATACTTTCTTCACGAGTTCATGGAACACTCACAAAAATTAATTATCCATTAGGCCACAAAGAAAATGTTAGAAAAGTAAAACTATTATGAAAAATACTTTCTGATAAGAACACAATAACGCTTGAAAGTATTAACAACAAAAGTTTAAAGACCATCTGATCTTGAAGTTATAACAAATTTTAAACAACTGTTGTTCAAAAGGACAAATGCAAACTGAAACTACAGACTACTTTAGAAATATGATAGAATACACACTACATATCAAAATCTATAGAATATACTTAAGCAATGATCAAAGGAAAATTCATAGCCCTCATCACCTTTATAAGTAAAAATGAAGGTATAACAAATGAATTAAATTCCTAGAAAGCAACCTTGAAAAAGAAGTGCAAAGTAACTCAAAAGAAAGCACAAAGAAACAAACTAAAGATAAAAGCAGAAATTAATTAGGTAGAGAAGAGAAAAACAATATACCTAATTAATAAATCAAAATCCTGCTTTTTTAAAAAGCAACTTTTAAACAAAATAAAAGCACTAGCTAACTGAAACAAGGAAAAAGGAAGAAACAAAAATATTCAAAATAAGAAATAACAAGGAAAATAACCATTGAAGCAAAGTAAATTTTAAAAATTAGATTACTTTGTAGGTTTATATGCAAATCAATTGAGAACATTAAAAAAACAGGTAGTTTCCTAGGGAAAATTAGGTTAGCAAAATTAACTTCATTAGATATAGAAAGAAAGAAAGAACAATTTCAGTAAACAAAGTTATCAAGGACCACACAAAAAAAACATCAGATACAGATAGTTTCACTGGGGAATTCTTTAAAACGTTTGAAGACCAGATAGTTGTAATATTCCATAAATTGTTTAAGACCACTGAATAATTTTTTTTTTTTTTTTTTTTT
>NW_006777400.1:441430-451349 GCF_000442215.2 Lipotes vexillifer | reverse complement strand
GTACGCGGGCCTCTCACTGTTGTGGCCTCTCCCGTTGCGGAGCACAGGCTCCGGACGCACAGGCTCCGCGGCCATGGCTCACGGGCCCAGCCGCTCCGCGGCATGTGGGATCCTCCCGGACCGGGGCATGAACCGGTGTCCCCTGCATCGGCAGGCGGACTCTCAACCACTGCGCCACCAGGGAAGCCCTAGACCATTGAATAATTTTTTAAAAACCTTCCTAATACTTATACAAAGCAAGCATAGGTTTAACACATAAACCAAATAAAGACGAAGCACAAAGAAGGAATATTATAGACTAACATCACTTATGACAAAAATTCTTTATAAACAATTGGCAAACAGAATCCAATGTCACATTAAAAAATATTATACGATGAACTGGGATTAATTCCAGTAACACTATGTTGGCCCAATATTAGGGAATCCCTTAATAAAACATATTAATATATAATATCAACATTATTACTAATTAATATTAATAGTTAAAGGTAAAAATATCAATATTGATACAATTATAATATTAACACAGCATTATATTTATAACATTAACATTAAAATATAATTTTTAAAGTATGTGATTTAGCTCTAAAGACGAGTGAAAAAGCCTTTATCCTAAAACATTCTAGAAAAGCTACAGTTAATGGAAATAAACGTGATAAATAGAATCTTTCAGATTTCTTTCAATTGGTTAACAAACAGTAGAAGATAATCTTCTCATGTACCTAACATATATCCAAAATTTGCATACCTGGAGTTCATTCTCAAAATGAAACAATTTTCTTATTTGTGTAAAGGTGTTACCACATTCCTAGATAAATGATGTACTAGGCTCTAGGACATTGGTACTTAGTGTTCACCGAAACTAGATGCCACTATCTTGTAGATCTTTATCTGACTTCTGCCTGCAGGTGAGTTTTGTTTTACCCTAACCAATGATCGTTTTTTTTTTTTTTTTTTGCGGTACGTGGGGCTCTCACTGCTGTGGCCTCTCCCGTTGCGGAGCACAGGCTTCGGACGCACAGGCTCAGTGGCCATGGCTCACGGACCCAGCCGATCCGTGGCATGTGGGATCTTCCCGGACTGGGGCACGAACCCGTGTCCCCTGCATCGGCAGGCGGACTCTCAACCACTGCGCCACTAGGGAAGCCCCTAACCAATAATTTTTGAACTTTGTAAATTGAATATCTTTTATTCAATTGTGTATGGGTTCCAACTTTACTGTGTTTCTACTACTCCCCATTTTCTTACACCTCGCTGCCTTACTCACTGATTATAAACCTACCTGGTCCCTAAAAGCATTTAAGTTTGTGACAGGACTCACAGCTTGTGGGCACAAAAGAAACAACCTTGATATCAATACCCTAAATTCACTGGCTTGTTACCCCCATGTGCTAACAAAGTTACTCCAATCCCCTAGAAAGATACACACCTTCCCTCGAAATACTTCTACAAGTCCCCAAGAGTTATCTCACATGTGATCATGAATAAATCAATTTGCATCACTCACTGTTGCAACCGTTCTGGGCTTTCATCAAGCACGTACGTATCCACCGTTACCTGCCACTATTCACTATATCTGCTGATAATCCATCATCTCTCACTGGTCATCCATCATCGCCCATTGGGCACCCATCATCATTTGCTGGGCATCTGCTGAGTACCGCCCTGTCTGTTGGGAATCCACAATCTCCCACCAGGCATTGTGGTCTCTGCTGATGCTCTGCCATTTCACCACCCGTGCCTTCCATGAGAATGCTGCTTTACCTGTCTTGGGTGCTGTCACCTGGTATAGCCAAACCTACAAACCCTCAAGATACCATATGGTGCTGCATTTGCTTCAGTATTATATTTAGTGTTCCCTGCAAAAATTGGGAATATGAGCACACTTTGTTATCTAAACATGGAAAAAGCAATGCTTGTCCTTGCCCTCTTCACAAAATCCCCCTGTAAAACAACTCTTTTTTTTTTTCTTTTTTACTTACTGTAGTTTCCTCAGGGCTTACATTCTATAGGGCTGATCTAGAGTATATTTGCTGATGCCTTAATTTCTGTCCTCAGGCATCCACATAAAAACTTCTCCCTGAAAGGCTAAGCAGTGACCTTCTCAGTCTTGTAACCCAGCATTTATCCCTGTATCTGGTAATTTTTAATGAATAAATGAAGGCTTCTTTCCCTCTTGCAAATCAATTCATGAGGTTAGATACTTGGGATAGCCCAGCCCCACACATCTAGAACTGTGAATCTTTACTTTTTGGTTTAAATGTCTACTCCCAATATCCCCTGTCCCAATCCACATAGTCATTTCACTACAGGCTCTTTATCCTGGGGCGAAATTTTTCTTTACCAAGTAAACTTTAATTCCAAGTGTAAACGGGAAGAATGGCATTCAGTATATTTACAGAAAATTACACTGACATATATTAAAGAACACAGTCCAGAGGTCCTGATTGTTGTTCTTACCTCTAGAGTCTGCTATCTCTAGTAATTCTTTGTACTTTCTTCTTTCCTCCTTAGAACAACTTTTGCAGATTACTTCTTTTATTCTCCAACAAATTCATAATGTAGTTTTAGTTAACATTCCAATTCTACTTGCAAAAATCATTTCACTTACAGGCAGATAGGCAGCACTAAGCTCACTAATAACTAACACCTGAGTGCTGGCTCAGTGTTGGACCCTATTCTAAGTGCTATACATTTACTATCCCCATTTAACAGGTAGGGAAATCAAAGCACCAAGAATTTAAGTACTACCAATGATCTATTGCCAAGTTGGGAAAAATCCCCCTACATTTTCTACATTAACAGGAAACTCTCTTCTATCTTCTCAAGTTGGGTTTGGGTTTCCTGGTAGAGTACCCATTGCTGATGTTCTGAAGATTCACTTCATTTTATCCTTTACTTCTATTTGGCTAATCCCAAACACAATTCCTGATATAGGTATTTTTTGAGTTTGGAAAAATCTCATTTTTTTTCATGGAAACGTTCACTGGTTTTATATCATGTTATGATGTGCCAATTCCTAGAAAGCTAAATTCTCAGTTCTTATTTCCAAAGACTCTTTCCCCTAATCCAGTATGTGTGATCCAAGAGCCTTTTAACTTGGTTCCATGATGATGTTAAAGAAGATGAGGATAACAATAATTATAATAGCTAACTTTAATTGAGCACTGTATGGGAAGGAAAACTTGTCTGGGATCCTGCAAATTAAATTGACAAAAGACAGTTTAACAGGAGAAAGGGTTTATTACTTATGCATACTGAGTTCTTCATAGAAAAGAAGTGAAAACCCAAAGAAGCAATTAGACCCTAAGGGTGTATGTATCATTTTAACAAAGAGCAATAAATTGTGGAGAAGTGACGAGACAAAGGAAAAGCAGTTTGGGCTTCTAGGGGTGGTAAATTGTGGGAAGGTAAATATATGTGGAAAACTAATGGAAGATAAGGGTTACATTTGTAAGGTTTGTTATGAAGCCTCAATCTTGTGTAGTATGGGGTGATAAGTGTGTCTCCAGTGATTGAGTCATTCTCCTCTTCCTGATAGAGGTGGGGATGTGGACACCTTCACAAAGGGAAATTTATAACCTGACTTTAGGCAGAAACGGGGAGGGTCAGGAGCTTTTCCTATATTGGCTGTTTCTCATTTGCCTTCAGCTCAAAATAATCCTATGCCAAAGCAGCATATTTGGGGGACGGTATAGGTAGAACTTTACATGTTCCCCACTTTACAGATGAGGAGAACTAAAGCACACAATTTACCTGATTTTAGGGCCACGAAAGGCTAATATCCATTCTCACTTAGATCAATGACATTAAGGGCCCCATTCCCCCGGCTACTCAGACTGATATTTTTGCCACTCATCCATGGAAATATGGAACTTGCTATATCTTCCTGGAAAACCAAATGCTGATTCTTGCTTCTGTCTTGATACAGCTTTAGACACACAGAGTACCATAACTAAGAAAATAATCTCTTGTATATCCAGGAGTAATTTCTCCAAGCCCTACAATGATAACAATAGTTCACAGTTCTTGTACACATATCAGTGCTATACACCATTTTAGCTGATAGACACTCTTTTAGAAACATAGCTTTGCTCAAAGTAATTTCTGTTCAGTACATTTTAGACTCTATTAATATCCCCTTCAGACACAGAGTTTGAAGGCCCAGGTTTCAATGCCTTTGTTGCCATGTGATTAGAAAATAGAATTAAGGGGGTGTGGGGGAGGGGCATAATATATCTTCAAATAGTTGAAGGCTCTTCATGGCTCCAAAAGGTAAAACCAAAATAAATGGTAAAAGATACAGAAAGAAGCAGATTAGGGTTCCTTAAAATGTTCTTTATCAATGAAAAGTTCTATCTTTCAAAGAGAGGAACCACTCCATTACCGAGGTTATATAAGGAACTTCTGCTTTGAATAGGAAGTTGCACTAGACACTTTTTGTGTTTCCTCCTATGTTTTCAGATTGTATCATTAAGTTTCCTACTGATGTCACTTTGAACGAGTTACTTGGAGTCTGAAATTATCATTACGGAAGTAGAAGGAATGACAGGGAGATGAAAAGAAGAATTACTATTTCATACAACAGGGTTACATTTCACATGTACTTTTAAGAGACCCTGGATGAAAAACCTACTCATTAATTATATATTATTTTAACAACTCAGAAGACATTTTATCTCTTGTTGCCATCTAAGTGAACATAAAAGAAAATTTGCTTAGAATGAATGGACTGTATATCCAAAACCCTCACTTTTAAACATTATGAGATGAATAAGAATAGCCTACATAGCCTTTATCTCAAAGGGCAGTAATTCAATCTTGAAAGCTATCTTTCATATGTTAAATAGAATCGCTTACAACGATGAATCTGAATTGTTCTCATTTATATCTATGTATTCCTAACACAGTGCTTGAACTGTGTAGTATCCGGGTTCTTGGATTAATTGTTAAAAGTTGATTTCTTTCTTTTCCTCCTTAGTCAAACTAAATTTCTATATTCTGCAAGTGCTAAAATTTGTTTCACATTCCAAGTAAAAGATATCAGAAATATAAAATCTTTGCACTCTAATTTTTCTGCATTCAAAATATAGCAAATGCAAGCTACTCACCCATTATTCACATAACACTAAGTTCCAAAAATATACTTCATAAATTGTTTTTCCATGACTTGATGCCACTGTTTCTTTTTAATAAGAATATCACCAAGACAGTCAAGGTTAAATGAGAATTTTTTCTAGTATGGATCTTCTCACTGAGAAATATTTCATAAAATAGGTAGTGAAAGCAGAATTTTAATTACCAGCCTATGTATCTTTATTTTTATTCTTTAATTACATGGCAAGAGATATTTGAGGGTCTTTATGGAAGTATACAATTTCAAATGAGCCCAAACCATTGTAGATTATTTATCACTGTTTACTATGTAATTATAAGATCAAAGCTACTGTGGATTTTTAACTCTATTCAGAATGAAGCAGGAAAGGAAGTATTCTGAATTAGTAGGTACACATGAGATAACTACATCAGGACACCTTCTGTAGAGCAAAAGTATTCCTTATTCTAGATCAAGATCATTTTGGAGCCCAAAAGAATTCACTAGCTAATAAAAAAAAAAGTTTCTCCTCAAAATTATGTAGCAAAAACCTTGAAGGGGAACTAAAAGAAAGGCATTTAATATTTATTAGGCACTTATTCATTTTTCTGTTTTATTTTAACCCCATCTTATATACTCTCAGCTTAAAATTTCCATATTTGTAGGCAGAAAGGACTTTTCTGAGTTTCCTATTTTAGGAACAAGTACAGAAGAGGAAGTTAAATATGCGCTATTGGACTAATATAGATGAAGCTAACTTTCATGTATTTCATTTCAAATGGAAAATATACACAAAACAGAGCACAGATAAATAATGAAAAGTAAAATCCTTATGTTCTTTGAAGTATTTCTCATGATGGGAGAGAATGAAGTCTCTAATTTTCAATTCCTCAAAAACCTAGGATTATAATCTCTGTATATACATGAATTTCACCAGTGGGTGGCATATAAACCATTGTAATCAACCAGGGTGTTCTCTAGGAGGGAAATTGGAGTAAAAACTAAAGATAATTATTTCAAAGATATGAATTATATTTTGCTTAGTTACCAATAAAAAGGAAATGGTTTAATAGAAAAATTATACAAAAGCCGAACATGAATATAAGTTAATCATATACATATTTGAATTTTGATAGTTTTATGTCCTTAGCTCCAATTCTGCCTAAGAAATACTGTGTTTTAACTATATCTTTTTGATCAAATGACTCCAATAATGCCATATTAATATTGTGACTATGAGCAAATCAGTGGATATCTCTAAGAATTACATTCTCCTTTATGAATGATTAGTTTTTATTGTGTACCTATCATGCTAAGTATTTTAACCTACATTACATCACTTAGCATATACTTTATAGGTACTTATGACTATTAAAGAGCAAAAGTGAAATTATTTAGTGAACTGTAAGCCTCTACACGATTTTAAGATATTATTTTTTTTTTTATTTTTTTTTTTTTGCGGTACGCGAACCTCTCAGTGTTGTGGCCTCTCCCGTTGCGGAGCACAGGCTCCGGACGCGCAGGCGCAGCGGCCATGGCTCACGGGCCCAGCCGCTCCACGGCATGTGGGATCCTCCCGGACCGGGGCACGAACCCGCGTCCCCTGCATCTGCAGGCGGACTCTCAACCACTGCGCCACCAGGGAAGCCCAAGATATTATTATTTTTAGTATTACATTAAACCAAGCCTCTATCTAAATTTAAATATAATGTGCATATGAAAATATAAACTATGTATTTCCACATCTACCAAAACAAATGTTCTGGAAGCATTTTCTTGGTTTAACTATAATATAATATAAAATATAATATAAATTTTCTGTTTATAATGAAGTAAGCTTCTTGTAGTTTAATTAGAGTAGGAAAATTAAAGGATCAGTTAGCCAAAACTTACTTCATTACAAAATACAAGGCAGGGCTTCCCTGGTGGCGCAGTGGTTGGGGGTCCGCCTACCGATGCAGGGGACGCAGGTTCATGCCCCGGTTTGGGAGGATCCCACGTGCCGCGGGGCGGTTGGGCCCGTGAGCCATGACCGCTGAGCATGTGCGTCCGGAGCCTGTGCCAAAAAAAAAAAAAAAAAAATACAAGGCAATTTTTGACGACCAATATTTCATAAATAATTTTTTTAGCATGCAATACTATGACAAATTACTCAATTAACTTTTACCATGGCTTACCTAAAAGTTTAATTTTAGGTTAGTCACAATATTATTTTACACATGATTAGTGAACTCTAATTAAATTAGTTATATAAATGACTGAACAAAAGAGGGGAAATATAGTGAGAGGATCTGACTGTATTTAATTCTGATGTAAAATATTGCAACACTGTAATTAAGAACTACCCTATTTTTACTGTGAAACAAACAAAAAATGAGTAAAACTATTACACTTGTAGCCTACCTGATGTTCTCTTAGAATTTGCTTTTCAGACGTGTTAGGATTATTTTAAAAAAAAAGAGACAATTTAAACAGTATACAAAGGTGACAGTAGAAAAAATAAAAGAATACAGAAAGTAAAAGTGGTAGGTAGACTCACGTTGCTTTCTTACCTATTGCTTTTTTTTATTCATGCCTAATAGGGCAGAGCTATGGCCTAAGGAAATTATTATATGCTAACAAAACAATAACACAAGCAAGACCAATAACAGTGATAGCTATGTCTATATTGGGGCCCAGCTACATGCCAAGCACTTTACTCAAATCTTATGATTTAACCTAAAAATATTACATAATGTAGGTGTTACAATTCATCTTTTACAGATGAGGAAATCTAGGTTCAGGTTGAACAGTTGATTCAACCTCAAAGTTTATGCTCTTTTCAGTCTGCTTTGCTGTGTCACACGAATAATAGTAGTTTCTCAGATTTAATATTTCTACTTATATTATTCACTAAAACATCAAAACAGTCTTTTGTTACAGGTATCATTATCTATACTTAAAGCTGAGGAGAAAAAGAATGAATATGTAGTGATTTCAAAACAGTGTGCTAATAAGTAAAATTTATACAAGTGGTTTAATCATTTTTTCCCTTAAAGAAGAAGCCAACCCCCTCACATATACCACATAAGGAATGACACATATGAATAAAAGTCTAGGTCATTATTTTTCTGCTCAATTTCTTACCACTATGACAATATTTTTCTGGATTTTGAAAGACCAACTACTGCTAGTCACAAAAGATTCTTAATTATATTTTACCCTTGTCAACTAAATGGAAATGATAGAGATATTTTCTATTGTATCATTTAACTTACTTTGTTGAATTTTTCTACTATGTTTTTTGAATTTTCTTAGAGGTTGCTCCAGGTCTTATCATATGCATCTCTTTATTTTCATTCCTCTTAAAAAATTGAGATATAATTCATATGCCATAAAATTCACCTTTTGAGAGTATACAATTCAGTGGTTTTTAGTATATTCACAAAATTGGGCATTCATCATTATCTAATTCCAGAATATTTTCATCACCTCAAAAAGATGCCCCATACAAATTAGCAGTCACTCCCTATAATATGCATTTTAGCTCAAAGCAATCTTGTTAAGATTAATATTGAATTTCAATAGTATATAGAAACTTTGTGCCAATATACTTCCATTCCTTCCCCCTTCTTTGTGCTATTATTGTCATACATATTGCGTCTTATACATTATAACACATCAAAATAGTTTTGTAGTTATTGTTTTATGTAGTTGTCTTTTACATAATTTTTCATGTCTTTCACATTTAGGAGAAAAGTGTTTTAATTCATATGAATTCAAGTTACCATCTAGCCTTTCAATTCACCTGGAGGATTCACTTTAATAGGTATTGTAAGTCAAATATGCTGATGACAAATTCAATTTCTGTTTATCTAGAAATGTCTTTATTTTTCCTTCATATTTGAAGGATAGTTTTACTGGATATAGAATTCTTGGTTGACAGTCTTTTTCTGTCAACACTTTGAATATGTCATCCCAATGCCTTCTGGACTTGTTGGTTTCCAATGAGAAGTCGGCTGTTTACCTTTTTGGGGTCATTTTACATATGTTGAGTCATTTGCTTCTTGCTGTATTTAGAATTTGCTCCTTGTCTTTGTCTTTTGACTTTGACTATGAAGTGTCTAGATGTCTTTCTCTAAGTTTATCCTAATTGGTGTTCCTTGAGCTTCTTAGATGTGTAAATTAATGTTTTCCATCAAGTTTTCAGCCATTATTTCTTCAAAATTTTTTTCTGCCTTTCTCTCCCTCCTCTCCTTCTGCATACATATTCCCATTATGCATACATTTGATGGTGTCCCACAGGCTCTGTTCATTTTTCTTATTCTTTTTTCTTTCTGTTCTTCAGACTGGATAATCTCTTTTGACTTATCTTCAAGTCCACTGATCTTTTCTTCTGCCTGCTAAAATTCACTGTTAAATCCATCTAATGAATTTATAATTTCAGTTATTATACCTTTCAACTCCAGAATTTCTATTTGTTTTTGGTTTTGTTTTAAATATTAGACTAATTTGTATCCCTCTATTGATTTTCTCTATTTGGTGAGACATTATCATCATAGTTTCCTTTAATTCTTTAAATATAGTCTCCTTTACTTCTTTAAATATATTTTTATAGTTGATTTAAACACTTTGTCCAATAAGTCCAACAACTGAACCCCCTCCTGGATACTAGAAAATGACTGCTTTTATTCCTGCCTATGGGCCATACCTTCCTGTTTCTTTGCTATCTTGTATTTTCTTGTTGAAAACTGGACGTTTTAAATAATATATTGTAACAACTTTGGAATTAGACCACTTGCCTTCCGGTGTTTTCTGTTGTTGCTGGTTTTTTTCTCATTC
>NW_006777400.1:351596-441413 GCF_000442215.2 Lipotes vexillifer | reverse complement strand
TTCCTGCTTGCTTTAGTGACTTTCCTAGATTAATCTTATAGATTCTATATTCCTTGCAATGTGTGGTTGCTATTTTTTCTGGTGTTTTTTTTTTTAATTCTTGTTGTTATTTTTAAGCCTGGCTTCTTAGGAGTCACCCCTGAATCTGCATAGTGTCTGATCAGTCAATGATTGGTCAGAATATTTCATTAAATGTTTTAAGCCAGTTATACTTCCACCCTTTTCCATGGGGATTTTTTGTGTGTGAAGTCATACCTTCAAATTTCTGGGGGCTTACAAGTCAGTTAAGACTTTTACTTTTACTTCTTACTTGAGAAGAAAATCAAGGAAAGCAAGAGATGAACTAGCAGGGGTCCTCTCCAGGCTTTCTTGGGCATATGCACAGCCATGCATGTACGCAGCCTCTTTAGGTCTCCTAGAATATGTTGGAGCTTTTTAAAGTCCTTTATATTTGTCATATTCCTATTACAAAGGCATTCCTTCTAAACTTTTAGCCAGGTTCTTATTTGTTCCAACTGAATTCACAGCCTTACACAACTACAGTGTTATTGAATCCAACTTACTGCTATTGTTTCAATAATACCCAAGGTATAGGACTTTTTCTGAGGGACTGAATTCAGAGCCATATCAAATAGCCACATGCCCTGGGAATAGAGTGTTTCAAGGAAACTACTGTAAATATTATAAAAATATGTACAGTGCTATGGGGATGGAAATTTACAAGGAACTCCAAAACAAGTCAGGCCCCATTCCACTGGCAGCTGCTCTTCATGGGTACTGTGCTCCACTGTTGAGCTGGGAGGAGAATAGGAGCAACCTCAAGGGAAACACAGATGCCACTGTTCTTACCAAATATAAGTAGGTTGTTTTTGAATGAATGTCTTTTAGGTTAGTTCTGTGCCTTTGTTTAAGAATACAATATCTCACAAGTCAGCTTACAAGTGGAAGTGCCCTACAGCTTTGTGAACAGGATTTGATTAGCACTTTTGTGTACAGCATATATGTCTTGGTGGAGTGGGAAATGATCATACATACTTTGTTTTCCCATTCATATATATATATATCTTTGTTGCCATTTCCATGTTTAAAAAAAAAAAGTTTGTATCTGTCATTATGAAAACAGAGCTACCTAGATGAAGCTTCCTATATAAGAGACAGTGACGGACCGTCTGGGACATAGATGTAGGGTTGGCTGTATAATAAGGAATCTTTGCTCTCCCTCGTCAGGCATGGAAAACTTTAACTTCCAGGCTGGTCATCCAGTTCCCATCCTGATTCTCTTTACTATCTCTTCAAACTCCGCATAAACAAAAAAAGAAAAATGGAGAATAAAAAATATATAGGGCTAAATAATCAAAGAGTATTAAAAGTTTTGTGTATAAATCCTATATCCTTAATCATAGACTGACTAACCTCCCCAGCATTCCATTTCCAAAGACATTTGATAGAAGATAAAATTGCCTCCTGTTGCAACATTAATTTCCAGTTGTCTACATAGGCCTTTGAGGTAGGGAAGAGTGCACAGGCCCAACACTGGTTCAGTGCTCTGGGTAACTTATGAGGACAGTTGAAGCATAAGCAGCAGAGGTATGTTATCTTGGGTGGAAGACTATAGTTGCTATCTTAAATATTTAACCCATTCATACACATTATTTTTATTTATTCTCAAACAACTTACAAAGTAGATAAAACAGGTAATTTTCTTGAGCTTTCAGAAGGGAAAAAAATCCAACTAAATCCCAAAGTGGATACACACATATAGATAGTATGTGACAAAGCATAGAACCTCATTAGAACCATACTCATTAGAACCATAGAATGTTTTCTCCTGTGCCCTGCAGGTTGGAAGGAGAGTTAAGCACCTATTAACAGTAATGCGTAATATCTCCAATGCAGCTTCTTATTTTAGGCAAAAATCCTTTAAACTCAAGCAGGATCACTGCTTCACATGGACAGTGGTGCCCTGAGCTCTTTCAGACTCACACTGCACTACTCTGGAAAGCCACTGGAGGGGCGGGGGTGTCATACTCAAAGATTAGCAGCTATCTCAAATGATAACTCTACATTTCAATGAAAATCTCTCTAGTTCAGAGCTTAGTTTCCCTTTGTGGGACCTCAACTTATTTGTAGGGGAAGTGGAGGCATTAGGTACAAGATGAGACTTTATAAGGTTATTTAGCAATGAGTTCTGTTTTCTGAAATATGGCAGTCTAAGTTTGTTTGAACAACACTACCAAGCAAATATAAGTAAGGAATTATCAAGGCAAAATTTTAGTCAAGAGTGGAACCCAGACATAGGCTCAGGATGTTTACTCTGCAGAAATCTTCTTAAAAAGGAAGCTTGAGAGTATGCAGACAAGAACTCAAGCAGAAGATCATTCCCATTTTAAGCTGGCACCCTAAATGACTATACCTTAATATAAGGGTGATCCAGAGGTAAACCAGAACCACACCCTCACCCCTACGGTCTGCCAGGAAAAGTGACTTGGAATTGAGGGGCAGAGGGAACCTGTCCCTGATAATTTTTAACCATAAGCCAGAACTCACATTTTCAGTGGTCCAAAAAATTCAAGCTATAAATTTAGCTGATAATATTCTTGGAATATAGTACCCCTGTGCATCAATAAGGAAATAGCAAACAATGCAATTGACAAAAAGACAAAATTGAGGAGGTACTTCACAAAAGAAGTCCAAATGGCCAATAAACATATGTAAAGATGCTCAAACTTATCAGTAATCAGGGAAATTAAAACTACAATTAAGTACTGGTAAATACTCACCAGGTCGGCAAAAATTAAAGTGTGACTATACTTGTGCTGGCAAGCATATGGAACAACATGAAGTCATACACTTGTGATGGAAATGTAAATTGACACAACTATAATTAAAAACAATATAGCATTATATAGCAATACTAGAAAAGTGTGTACCCTATGATCCAGAAGGTCCATTGCTGGGTATATAGTATAGAGAGAGGCTTACTCCTGAGCACCAAGATATGTGTAAAAGAATTATTTGTAGCAGCATTGCTTGTAATTACCCAAAACTAAAAGGAACTAAATTGTATAAGCAATAATAAAATGGATACTTAAGTCGCTGCCTTTGGTAATATAACCAAATACTATACAGATGAGGAAGCTTAGGCACAGAGAGGTGCAGCTATTCACCCCAAATCACACAAATTTTAAGTGACAGAGTTGGGGTTTGCCTCCACGCAATCTAACCCTAAAATCTTTAGCTATTACACTATGCTGCCTCTGTTAAATTTGTTTTGCAGGAAATGAATACTATTAGGTTGAACTATATGAAACTGGCATTTCTGCAAGTCAAGAGTTGAGTATTAGCAAATTCATATGGTTCAGCCTAATAGCTCTCCTAAATTCTAAGCCCAGTTGGCCTGAAATCACCTTGCTCAATGTATCAGCCTACTTCTCCTTAGCTCTGTCACTCAAAATGACTTTCTAAGCTGTCGTTTATCAGTGAAAAAAGTTTCCTTTGTTCTTTTCCTCTAAAAGCCTTCATTGCTAAAGGGCTGTGGTTGGTTCTTTCTTCCAGGTCTCATTTTGTTAAATGACTGTGGGGCAAAACAATCTGATTAACCATGAGGGATGGAAATGATGAAAGCAATAACAACTGTCAACATCTGCCGAGAAAAACAGTCTTTGGCATACATTTGTACTAGTCATCCACTTCTGGGCAACAGTCTTTCCTAACTTAAAAACCCATAAGAATCTTTTTCTGGGTCACCCTATACACAGAATGAGGGTAAACCATCTGTCCCTGCACCTCGCCCCCCACAGGAGTCTATACAACACAAACCCACCAAGTTTGAAATATCCTTCCAAAATTTCATGGAAGCAAATAAGAAAACATAATGCATCAATTTATACACACAGAGAAATTTCTCTCAGAATTATAGTTCAAGGTTTTAAGAAGACAGCAGAAGATAAAGGAAGATGACAAGAAAGTCATGAAAAATTTGGTCACAAGAAAGTCTTTATGATTTCACAGAACAGAAATATCTATTAGTTGGTTATGGAAAAAATGAATTAAAATTCACAAATGCTTGAGACAACTTGTCTTAAGTATAAGAGATTGAATTACATTAAATAATCTGGAAAAAGAAAGCTATAAAATGACAATGTAATTTTGGCCTAAAAGGTAGACCTTTTTCTAATGATTCAAAGCTGGGGTTTTCTTTTCATGAAGAAATAAACACACCAAAGCTAAATTTTAAAATCCCCAAATATTCCCTACAATAATGAGGAAATTCATTTTAATATATATTTTGTGTTTAGGAGGATCAGAACACTCTGTTGAAGTTCAGGGATTAGTCCTGCATTATTCATCCAACAGTATTAATAAAACTAGGAAAAACTAAGGAATTCCCTGTCTCTGCCCTTCCATCCCCTTGCCCCTACCTCCAGACTAGCTGTAAGTCTTTATTAACTAGATAAATTTCAGATTCTAATGAGGTTTTATGCTTCATCAATATAGCCTTCCCAATTCAGATGAAATCAGGTTCAGAAATTAGGACAGTGTCAGGGACATTTTGGGAAATTTGTTGTTATATCTCAAATCCAAGTTTTTGTCTTCCTACTTTAACTTATGTCTGGGGAGGAAATGACTTTATTAATGTCAGTCTCCTCAAAGTACACTTGCTCTGGTCTATTCTTAGAAGAAGCATTAGAAAAACTGCAGTTCTCAAGAAAGCTGAGACCTCCCCCCCACTTAGTGATACCAGCTCAAGAAGAAAATAATTTGCTTCAAACTTTTGGCCCAGGGAGAGTTTTGAAGGAAAGATTTTGAAACAGTTTAATTACCCTTTTGTGGTAATCAGAATGGAAAACTGTTTGAGATTCTAATTGTGTCGCAGAATGCCAAGTATTTTGGTGTAGTCATTATTTTGTTACTGTACAAGAGAATTATGATTCATGCTTTATCTTACTTTACACTTACAAGGAACCAAATACCCCAGCATTTCTCATTAACTTCAGGCATACACGCTATACAATGTTGAGTCAAATCCTCCCAGTGCTGCAGCTTCTCATTGGAAATTAAAGCCTTTAAAAATGTCACTTAGGGGGGCTTCCCTGGTGGCGCAGTGGTTGAGAGTCCGCCTGCCGATGCAGGGGACATGGGTTCGAGCCCCGGTCCGGGAAGATCCCACATGCCACAGAGAGGCTGGGCCCGTGAGCCATGGCCACTGAGCCTGCGCGTCTGGAGCCCGTGCTCCGCAATGGGAGAGGCCGCAACAGTGAGAGGCCCTCGTACAGCAAAAAAAAAAAAAAAAAAAAAAAAAAAAAAGTCATTTAATTCTTTCTCAGTTGATTCCTGAAAGTAAGCTAAACTTTTACAGGCCTTTCTCAGAAAGAAAATAATTACCAGTAATTATAATTACTGGTGATCTTAATTAGAAGTTATCCTAAATACTAAGGTAAAAAGAAAATTGCCAAGGACCTCTAATAACTTGAAAAGTGAGCTTTGAGCTTAGCAAAAGCATGGAGGCCACAAATGGGAAATACTGCTAACACACGCACAACCAAGGACAATATTGATAAGAAGGGAAGAAAGTAAGAAAGTCTTCTCATGTTTAGACAAGAGTTTGGAGGATGAGAAAATGGCTCAAATATTCTCCAAATTCCTTATCCGTAAAATGGGGATGATAATAGTAAGTACTTTACATGATTTGAGGACTAAGCAAGGTAATAAATAAAACTCCTAGAATAGTGCCTGGTGCATAGTAAGCAACATATATTACTTACTATTGCTGTAAATAATATGTTTAGTATTCTAAGGATTTTGTTTCCTACCAAGTTTTTATATTATCTATAGGCCCTTAGAGTACCTTTTGAACAATGCTGAGTTATGTTTGTGCATCTAAGTACTTATATTTTGGCTACATTTTGCATAAAATAAATTGCTTTGTTTATTCTAAATAGACAATAACAGATTGGTTGGTCTGTGAAGGACATTACTGCATTTTTTTTGTTCTTTAGTCATGTTTAAAAAAATATCTAAAAATATCTATATAGTACATGTAGTTAGATGTCTGTCCCATTCTTCAAGATATCTAGGAACAAAGATCCTACTGTTCTTTTTCAGGATAATCAAAGCCCTCAGGATATTCAAAAAAAAATTCCACAATAGGTGTAAATGTGAATATTTACTTCTATGTCTTTCCAAGCCCTTATTTTTTCCACTGGTTCTATTGTCTTAATAATCTATTTGAGATGCAATTGCTTTCCTATCAAATGGATATGTTTAGTGGCATGAATCTCCATAAGTACTGAATTAAATGTTTGAGGCAAATAAAGTCCAAAAGTACCATTATGTTGAAATGTTTTACAAAAACAAAATGATTTCTGAATCCCAGCCAATGAACCACTTAGGTTAGGCAATATCAGTTCTTTATAGAAAAAATAATTTTCTATTTTATGGGAATTCATTGTGATAAGATATATGAAAGATAGATAGATATTCCACTATACTTATAAAATTTCATTTTAGAAGCTAAGTTGAAAAATAAGCACTCAAACCAATATACATTTTTATTAGAGATACAGAGTAGAAAATGATAACCCTTTCCTTTCTCCAACTTAGAATATAGCACTGCTTACCTTCCCACAAATACATTGTTCTCTATCAAGAGCTCACCATTCTCGGGACTTCCCCAGCGGTGCAGTAGTTAAGAATCCGCCTGCCAATGCAGGGGATGTGGGTTCAAGCCCTGGTCTGGGAAGATCCCACATGCCGCAGAGCAACTAAGCCCGTGCATCATAACTACTGAGCCTGTGCTCTAGTGCCCGCAAGCCACAACTACTGAGCCCACGCACCACAACTACTGAAGCCCGCGCACCTAGAGCCCGTGCTTTGCAACAAGAGAAGCCACCGCAATGAGAAGCCCACACACCGCAACAAAGAGTAGCCCCCGCTCACCGCAACTAGAGAAAGCCTGCGCACAGCAACACCCAACTCAACCAAAAAAAAGATCTCTCTCACTGTTCTCTATCAAGATCTTTCTTTCAGAAAGACAGTTTCTGCTACTAAGCCCTGTGGTCCATCCAGACATATGAGAGCAGCAGCACAATAATTTTCTAAGGGTCATTCTGCCTTTTTATCTTCTTGACCAAAGCCCCATACAATAATATATTGACCTCAGGCAATGCAGAGGGAGAGAGAGTATTTGCACAATCTTTAAAAAAACTTATTATTTAACAGTGAGTCTCTTAAGAAGATAGTGATTTTTTTTTTTCCTGTTTTGTTTTGTTTATTTTGCGGTACGCGGGCCTCCCACTGCTGTGGCCTCTCCCGTTGCAGAGCACAGGCTCCGGACGCGCAGGCTCAGCGGCCCAGCCACTCCGCGGCATGTGGGATCATCCCGGACCGGGGCATGAACCCGTGTCCCCTGCATCGGCAGGTGGACTCTCAACCACTGTGCCACCAGGGAAGCCCCAGAAGATAGTGATGTTTAACTGACCTAATCTTTATACTTCCAAATATTGAAGCTAGGTATCACTGGCTTCTCATTGTCCCTTGGACTTAGGACAATTAACGTTTGATAGGAAAAGTTACTTTATAAATCAATAGTCTTCAAATAATCTTCAAAGAATAATCTTTTCATTACACACATTACCTGTACTACCCATGTTCACCTTTCTGTAAGGGGACATTATGGATTTTCATAGTTATCTTTCTCTTCCATTGATCAGCCCCAAGCATGGTGTAATAAAGAGAGTACAGGATTGAAAGTCAGGAGATTTAGGTTCCAGGTCTGGCTGTACTACAGAGCTCAGCTCTGTCTGACTCCAAAGCTTGAGCTCTTTATGCCATTTCATAAGCACAGTGACACAAAGAGGTAGATGGTTGAAGCACTATCATTAGTGTTCTCATGTATCAAGATATGGTGGAGAATTGAGTGCCACATCTGCAACCAAGTGGTTTTTTTTTCATTCTATTGACAACCAGAGAGGGTGATATGCTTATGACAGTAATTGTTAACACTGGAACCACAAATCATGTGTCACCCTTGACCCTGTTTTCTTTCCACTATACCATTCTTTCTGCCAAATTGTGGCCCACTTAACCCCAATCCACCTGCAGTTGGCCTAAGGTAAATTCTGGTGAAGGCCATTTAATGTAAGATTTTCTAATTATTAAGAGTTCAGTTTCACTGATTAGGCAACACAGTGTTTTGAGTTTTTAACCTAAGCTATAGTATATATAAGTTAACCATCCATGGGCATAAAAGTGCCTACAGATTTTACTTCTTACCCTTAATTAAAGAAGCAATTAGTTGTTGTGCTACCAGGATTAAGTAGTGTTAGTGGCTATAAGAGATCCCATTGTTCCATAAGTATTCTCACTTGGGAAGTTGGCAATAAGGCTTAATCAAACTAAAGAAAATTTTGCCAAGGCAGACACTGTGTAGCTGAAATACCCCTAGTCAGACTGGATGAGGTCTGTTCTCATAAATGGAGCATCTGGCTGTAGCCCAGAACAGTGTATATGAAAAGGGATTTATTTCTGGGATACAGGGACTGAATCATCATCAGTTAGAGAAAGGGAACAAGCAATGTCCCATTGAGACACAGTAGTAAGATTAACCTTGTACTTGTCACCTATACAAGATGTTATGGTATGCATGTGCTAAGATAGGGGTCTTTGGAAATCACATATATGAAATAGCCAAATTTCAGTAAGAATATTTGCTTCCTTCATGTGATTTCACACAGCTCTGAGTGTTAATCTTGCTGCAAATTAATTATATTAGTATTAACATTGTCCTATTAATATGATTTCAATAAGCCTGAAAGAATGGCTTGGCCATCTCTATATTCCCCAGATAATTAGGAAGACAACCTACTAGTTTATACCCAGAGTCTGAGAACTAAAAGAGACCTTAAAATTCAAACATGTCAGCTTCCCTCCTTTTACTGACTTGGAAACTAAGGTTCAGTGTGGTTAACTGATTACTCTAGACACAAAGGTAAGTAGTTTCAGAGGCAGTAGTAGAGTCTATTGAACCAGACTGCAGTCCTTTAAAACCAAGAGAGCCCTAGGCACTTAGAGCTTCCCAAGCATACCTGGCCTTGATTATACCAGGAACTGATTAATCTGACCCAGTCACAGTGCTTGGGGTTTTAATGTCAGGAAATGACCTAATTCTTTACTTTTCCTAGTATTTGTGTATTTCAACATGGCCCTTCAATGACTAAAAACTTCAATGCATATTATAATTTTATTAAATGGGAATGTGAACAGAAGGATGCATAACTTAAGGGATTTGACTGATGTGTCAGAACAGTAGTACGTTGCCAACACACAAAGAACTTTCAAGTAGTGCTTATATTCTTCAGATTACAATTAAAACCCATCATATTTTCTATATGAAGTTAAATATGTTGTGGCGTTAGTTATCACATAAAAACACCGCTTAACCTTAATATGCTGTTGTTGGTCATAGTAAAGACATTGTATTATCATAGCACTAAAAACAACTTTCTCACTGTACATATTTACCTTTTATTTCTAAATCCTTGACTCTGAAAACATTAAGAAACATCTCCTGTGAGTTCCATGGTTAATTATTGAACAAACTATTTTGAGAGTTATTTACATAAAATTAAATAGCCCATAGAAGTGTGTAAACATATATATTATATACAGTATATATGTATTTCTCCCCACAAAAGGAGAACATTGCTCAAGTCTTCAGCACTATATAGCATTGAATTAATTATATTTAAAATTATCTCTCCATTCTAAATTTCAATATTGTCTATATAGTCTAAATTTTACTTCAACTTTGACCATACCAGTTTATGACTATTTCCTTGCTATTAAAAACACAACAGAGAGACAGAGAGAGCCCCCCAATTATTTTCATTCTCCTCCCCTTCAAATGTTTATGCACCTAGGCTCAAGTGACACAGAGATACAAGACATGATCCCTACCCTTGATGTTTATAGAAAGAGATAAAAAACAATGCAAAGCAGTTTAGACCAAGTGACACATACAAAATGTGTCATGTGAGGTGAGAAAAGGGAGGGATGGCTAAGGATTAACAGTCAGAGAGGGACTCATTGAGACAATATCAAACTCAAATGATATTTTCTTGAACCTCAAAGTTACTGTTAGTGAATTTCAAGGGCTAGAAAACTTTAGTTTCAATGTGTTAATTTCTCCAAGATGATATTCTTGGATAAAGAAGATGTGGTATATATATACAATGGAATGTTACTCAGCTATAAAAAAGAATGAAATAATGCCATTTGCAGCAACATGGATGAGTCTAGAGATTATCATATCAAGTGAAGTAAGTCAGAGAAAGACAAATACCATATGATATCACTTATATGTGGAATCTAAAAAAATGATACTTATTTACAAAACAGAAACTTACTTACAAAACAGATATAGAAAACAAACTTATGGTTACCAAAGGGGAATCGGGGAGGAGAGGGGGAGAGGGATAAAGTAGGAGTTTGGGATTATCAGATACAAAATACTATATATAAAATAAACAACAAGGTCCTACTGTATAGCACAGAGAACTATACTCAATATCTTGTAATAACCTATAATGCAAAAGAATCTGAAAAAGAATATATATATTATTCAGTTATTTTTATATATATATATATATATCTCAGTCACTTTGCTGTACACCAGAAACTAACACAACATTGTAAATCAACTATACTTCAATAAAAAAAGATGATATTTTTCAGGTAAACAGTCTCTGCACAGCTCCCTAGTAAGGAATGCCACTCAGAATAATAAAGTGACAATAAGGCAAATTGAAATATTATGCATTCTTTGGCATTTATTAGCATGATTTATATCACCACTCGTGAGTTACAAATGGTTGGCAGGAGCCATAAGGTCAAGAGTCACTCAAAATCCCTCCTCCCTGAAGAATAAAAAGATTTATTTTAATTACAAAGATTCTTTCTTCTTTTTTTGAGGGATATTTGGAAATTTTAGTACATATTCTTTCCCACCACAATGGGCAGAAAAATGAACTCTTCAATATCTAAAAATAGACTACAAAAATTTCATTAAATGAAAGGATATAACAAGTATTATAGACTTGAATTTATCAGTCATTAAACAAGTTAATACCAAGTATGACACTTACTTTGTATTTTATACACACACACACACACACACACACACACACACACACATACCTGGACATATTTATATATGCACTACGTGAAAGTTTTTTGTGTGTAGGCAACATACTACTGTTCTGACACATCAGTCAAATCCCTTAAGTTATGCATCCTTCTGTTCACATTCCCATTTAATAAAATTATAATATGCAATGAAGTTTTTAGTCATTGAAGAGCCATGTTGAAATACACAAGTACTAGGAAAAGTATATATTTATAAATATATCCATATGTTTATATATATTCCACTATGATAATATTTGATAGATGCTAAATTAGAAGTATATACAAACTTCCGATAGGAATATATCAGCTCAGAAGTTTCATTCACTAATTCATTCATTTATTCAGCGACTAGTATTCACTTAGGATCTACTGTGTATGAAGCACTATTCCATATGCTGGCCAAGAGAGTTCTTAAAATATGGGATTTTGACAGGCAGAGAAGGAGTAGGGCTTGACACTGTAAGTAGTGGGAATGACATAAAAATGAGTGGTAAATAAGAATACATGATGTGATCAGGGGAATTAACCCTGTGTGGTAAGAATACTGGGTGTGTCAACATTAGAGTAAGCTGGAAAAGCACCCATTCCATAGGAACAAGTTTTTGTGGCAGTTTATTTAGCCCTCCTATGACTGAAGCAACTCTCACTTCATTATAAGATATGGCTCAATAAGCCTTTCTGTGTGTGTATCAGCTCATGCTAGTCACAGAGAGACTCAAGGCAGCCTTTCAAGCAGTGGGGAACATAATGCAACAGTAAAGAACACAGGGAGCCCCTATTAGGTAGTTGAGAATGTTCAGCTGTCTTTATTAGGCAGTGGAGAAGAGAAGAGAAGACCTACACATTAACACAGATACCAAGCCCTAATTTATGATTTTTTTCCCTCAAGTGTCATTTCCAGTGTTAATTTTTTCCTCTGGCTTTCCTATGTTGCCCAGACATACAACATTAACCAATAAGCATTTGAAGACATCTGCCTAGATCACAGTAGAGATTCCACTCAGAATCATACAGGCTCTCCCCAAAGTTCATCATCAATGCATCCAAGAAAAAGCAATTTACATGGAATCTAGGATAGAAAGGAATGCAAGATCATTTGTTGCTATGGATAGATGTGGTGCCTACGTGTAGTAAAATGAGCTCCAATCAAGATTAGCTTTTCTGCCCTGTTCTTTACCATCATGGTGACATATTTGCCTCCTTGCTAGCAAGGCATACTTTACTTAGCTTTGCCTAATTTTATGAGTTAGTTCCTGCCAAGTTAAACATCCACTCTCTGATAGAATCTGAGCATTTATGGACAACTATAACCACTTTGACAAGTTCTAACTGTGCAAAGAACTTTATCATCAGGAAAACCTGGTTGTGTACATATATATATATATATATATATATAAATTTATTCAAATGAATGATCTTAATTTTAAAAGACTACTGCAGTTTCCCTAAATTTGGATGCATTTTCTAAGTCACAAAGCATCTTTGATGAAAGTAGTAGTGCAATGAGGTATAGAGACAATAAAGAATTTCCCCTATTCCAAAAAGGTCCATTTATGAAACTATTACCATATTCCTGAGAGCCTAATAACTTATTTTAAATTGAGGCATTGTAATTTTGGAATCAGCAATCAGGGATTCTGCAGTAGAATTATGGGAGCTATCTAGTGAATATTTAGCACCAGCTATGAGGTATTCATATACGATTTTATGGAGCTGCATAAAGTTCCAAATACAAGATAATGAGCTTTCTCATCTATCTCTTTTACTCGAGCAAATAGGAGTCTCTATGGAAGCCAGCTTCAAAGTCTGGTCTAATGATACTATTAAACACAGAGATGGGAAATCATAGAGTGAGGTCAGGAGCTTTTGCACGGAGTTTCTGTGCTATTTCCTGACACTTCCATTAGGAATATGAGCTAATTAAATACAAAAGGGGGGCAGTCATCTTAGATTGTGCCATAGAGTTTCACAATTTACCTTTTTCTCAGAAATATGCTCCATTATTTCCAAAGAGCCAAATTAATTTCTAGAAACTCCTCTGTCTCCCTAACCAGATGACAATTATTATGTAGCCCATGATGACAATCAGAGATTTCATTGATAAGGGTCTCTACTTACTTCATCGAGTTTTGCTCAGGATAATGCCTTTTAGCTTTACATTTTCTGGTCTTATTTTACTGACACAGTGTGCTTAGGTTCTTTTTATCTACATAGCTGAAAAAAGGTTACCATCCTTCTCTTTTCATGCTTCCTGTAAGAAAAAGATAAATCAAGCCACTTGAGTATTGTCTATTCATCTGTCTTTTCAAACATTAAAAGGAGCGCCTACACGTGCTGAGCTCTATGTTGAATAAACATATTCCTTTGCCTGTTAGGAGTCGTAATGAAGGAAACTGACACGGTAGCTGATAATTTTAATACACGGTGGTATAAATGTCAAGTTAGATCTATGTCAGTTTCTTGAGAAGACAAAAAGAAACTAGCTAATGGCTTCATGGAGGTGGTGACACCTAAGCTAGTGAAATTGTGTCTCACGCTCAGGTTTGTCTAGTTTCAAAGTCTGTGTTCATTTCATGATAGTGTAAGAGTAGAGGTTGTACAATGCTGAACTAGCAATTAAATGTTGCTGAATCTAAGAATAGCATGCTTTTATTTTATATAAGGTTGTTGAGATAAGAAGAATAAAAATCATTAAGAAATAATTGCTGCCAAAATGATGTAATGTTAAAGTTGTATATAATTACTTTCTGATTTTGTAAAACTTTGCAATATCCAAAAGACATTAAAGTGATCAAAAGGAATAAAATAAAAATTTAGAAGCCTTCAGCTTTAGTATATGGATTCTGGAGTAAGTAAGCTTTTGTAATCTACATTTTAGAAGGAGAAAATCAGCCTTCAACTGGCATTTCTAGGGACTTGTTGCAGTACCATAATTTCAGGTAAAAAGTAATTCAAAAAGCTATCAAAGTCTTTGGTCCGGTGTCTACTTCCCCTACAGTCTTTCCCTGGACAACACATCTACTTTCATATTCTCAGCTACCATCTGCCAATGACACCCAAATCTAAAATCCAGGCCGCAAGCTTTTTCACCACTTTGAGCTTTTTATCTTCAGATCTTATGAATATTTTTATGCCAAGAGGAAAGCTTATCTGTTTGTGAAAAAGCCATGCCAAAGAAAAAGGAAGCTGATCAGAATCCAGGGAACAAAACATAAAGGTTGAAAGTTAGGAATGTAGCCAGATAGTACATTTAATCTGAGGGAAACAGGCAGGACAAGAACTGGGATTCACCAATGGGTTAAAGGAGACTTTTCCCTGTTATCCTGCTGAGTCCCATGGGGTGTCGCAATTGGTCCATTTTACTTTCCAGCCATTTCTTCTTGCCTTTTTTCCCTTTTTTTTTCCCCTGCCTATCTGATTTTCATACTTTAACAGATTCATCTGTTCCTCAAGGTGTAGACATAACAGCTTAATTTCCTGATTAACCATTGTTGCCTCCTTAACCAGGGCTCAGGGCCTTCTCTTGTAATATGGTTTCACCATCCATCCACTATTTTCATCCCTGTACCTGTCTCAACACCTTTTCTTTTGCCATTTCATGTCTTCAATTTCAATTTTGAACCAAGACTTTCATCACACACACAAAAAAGAAAAATCCTTATACTTCACCCCAAAGTGATTATATGATAGTGATGGTTCAGCTAAAATGTATAGTTTCTGTTTTTAAAAACCAATTTATAAAAATATTTTACATTATATTATACTGAATATTAATCAATAACAGACAAAATGTGACATAGACTAACAAACTGCTTATGTCATAGATAGAATGGCTAAGTGTGTTCTTGGAATTCTTAGAACTTCAGAGTAAGCCTCTTATCAGGTGTAATTTGAGGGACACTGCGAAAGTTGCTTTGTCCTCCCACACCAGCCAAAATTGTTCCGTCACTTTGCCTTCCCTACAATTCCAATCATAGAAATCTAATTTATATTCAAATTGCTTAATTAAAATATAGGTACTATAAATGGGAAAAAGAGGTTTGAAAGTAATGAAAGTGCCCAAGGACCAATTTCATCTTTTCATAATTTTCCCCAGACCCCCCCACTACATATTTTTTAGAGGATTAATATGCTAATGTTTATAGAATCCTTTAAAGTCTTTGGATAATGAAAGGTATTTAAGTAGTACAATGACAATAGAAATATAGCAAAATATCCAAAGAACATACAGATGTCACATATAAATATGGAATACTCATACTGGGGAAACCCTTACATATTTCCTCTTTACCTTTACATGACATTTCTCGTCACTTTAATCATGACAATATCTACCTTATGGAAAAAACAGTCATGATAATATTCCCATTGCAGGCATTCATTATGAAGATTTAATTCACTGAGAAATATATTAGCATATTAAATCTACAGTTTGTCTATCAAGGATAAATGTTTTATGTCACTATATTTCTAAATGCATAGTCTGAATAGAAGATAGGAGAGGAGTTATTGCAGGAAGCTTCTTCATGGGAACATTTTTGCTTTCTGGAAAGCTACTACTTGCTCCCAGCATGAGCCTTCATTAGTCATTTACATGGAATCTATTTATTAACAACCACCGGTTCATGCTCCAAACATTCAAGGTTCCTCATGGCAAAACAACCATTTCTTCCTAGGGTCACTTTTTTTCCTACTGTCTCTATGCAGCCACAATTTTGGAGATATTTTTAGTCCCACTACCTTCTCTTATGTCCCTTAGTGTTCTGTAAATGGTTATTTACTCACCAAAACTGCTTTTCTGTAGAAATCATTATCTAGAGTGGTAGCCACCCCGAAACTCTATGACTCCTTCCTTGGTTACCCCAATTTTGTTCCCCATCCCTTATATGGGTTATACACTTAACAAACCTACATTATGAAAACCGGGCCATATTCTATGAAGACATTGTCTAGTAGCTAAGACGGATCCAGAATGTTTAAAGAGAATGATGAAAATGCCATCTTAAGCCCAAATAAACTGTTAATGAATTGAAGTAGCTGATACAAATGTCCAAACTTCCGAAGTAATGCTGGCTTATAAATTGAATTATGCTAAAGAGTGGATATTTTGTTAAATAAAAGTAAAAAACAACAAACAGTATAATAAGTATTTGAATGTTTTTACCAGACAAAATGTCCTTTGATATATAAGTTTATGATTAACTTTTTTAAACATACTGCAGACTTAGGTAGTCAAAAAGGTCTTTATAGTTTCATCTAATTAAATTCTTTGCACTCATAAAAAGTCATGCCACCCTGTAGATGAAAATCTACCCAAAATCCATCATACATATCCAAAATATATTTCACAATCTCCTTTATTAATGCATGCAAACATTAAAACTACAACCTCAATGATTAAATAATGTCAGAAACAGACTCAAGAAATAAGGATTTCGAGAGGGCTCGCGCCAGGGGGTGCTTCCCACAGCTTCTGCTGCTAGTGTCCTTGTCCTCGCGGTGGGACACAGCCACCCCCCGCCTCTGCAGGAGACCCTCCAACACTAGCAGGAAGCTTACAAGTTCACTACCAGCTAAGCAAGGAAGAAACCCATGTATTCACCATTAATACAGAAAACTTTGCCAAGAGAAGACTGCACCACCTGAAGATTAACTGAGAGGGCAGAGGGCTTACCATTCAGATGGATCAGCAACTCTGACTCAGTTATAACTTCTCCTCAGAGGTTGAGCTCAGGGCTATCAGGTCCCTTACCTTGGGCAAAGTCACAGAGAATCTTGGATTGGATTCTGAAGTTGCTAAAGCAAACACCCTGGGTTTTGTTGGCTGTCTGGCTTCAGTCCAATACAACCACATAGCACCACTGAAGGCAGCCCTGTGCCATGTAACCAACCAAGGGATCTTGACAGAATCCAGCTGTGGCTCGATGATGGATTCGGACGTGAATGCAGTGACCATGATGCATTCTTCATCAGATCTTTTCGAGAAAACAGATGAACCACCAACGCAGTGCAAAGTGACTTGGCCCTCATTGGAGGAGTAATAGCAGTGGTGATATTCATCATCTTCTCCATGATCGGCCCCATGAGCCGCTCCCTTTACCAGCATAAGCAGTCACATCGTACCAACCAGATGAAGGAGAAGGAATATCCGGAAAATGTGGACAGTTCCTTTAGAAATGACACTGATTTTCAAAACACAGTGAGCGAGTGTAAGTGGGAATATTTCATCTGAAAAACTGCAGGGCCACCTCATACTCTTTCTTTGTTGTTCATTTTTGGTTTCTCCTTCTCCTCTTTCTCCTATTTTTTCATTTTGCTCATTCTCTTTCTCTGTTTTCCTTTTATTTTTGGAACATACCTGCATTCACCACAGCATCTATCCCCTCGAACCAGCCCAGAATACCAGGCAGCTATGGCCACTGCCTTCCTCTGTGACAAACTTATCATGGTGAAAGTGATCGTTCAAGAGACTGATTACTTTAGACAAGGAAGATATACATGTGTGCACATGTCCATATTCAGTTCTGTACTTCCACTTTCTAAGATGCAGTCTTCAGTTCTGCAACCATTCAGTCTTGCAGGCTTACCTTGAACCTGAGCTCTGTGACTCTTCAGCATGAAACGGTCATCCTCAACACCCTCCCCCATTTCATGTCCACCCTGACCAGGGAACTCAGGGTACCAAAAGCAGATGCTAGGGCCTGGTTTGTGTCAGTGGCACTTTAAAAGGTACAAGAGAGGTTTGTTGTGTGTTAATTTTCCCCCCACAGGAAGCCCATTACCCTAACTCATCATCATCGTTCACTCTGACTCATCGCCTGAGTATTTTCAAATATAGGACTCCTGATAGTCGTGAGCTACTGCTTTGTTCCTTTCTTACCACTCTCTCCCGGGGCTGACACTTTAGAGCAGCACACAATAGCATAAACCTAGGGGAAGCATGGAAAATAGTCACTTGAAACTAGGAGGTAAAAAGAAAGCTGCTAGGAAGTAGAAGTTCTATAACTTAAAAAATGCCTCTTCCAGTTTTGTGGGAAATGCTAGCTAGGTTATTCCTGGGATTATTATACTGATATATATATATATATATAATTATATATATATTATAATATATATTATAATATATATTATTATACAGTATAATATATATTATACTAATTCCTGGTATTATTATACTGATACATACATACATACATATATATATATATATATATATATATATATATATATAAAACGTTGCTGCAGCAAAAAGCAATTCAAATAAAAGTCTAAATTAGCACTTGGTTCCATGAAAGAGCTTAAACCATCTTAACTCAGCTTTAAAGAAAAACAAAAACAAAAAACAAAGCAAAACAAACAAACAAAGAAAACTGTGTGAAAGCAAAGAAATACCAAACAGAATTCTTTCCTTCCCTCCACTCACTAGAGATCTGGTGAAGAAAGTAAACACAGGTTTCACATTTTAGAATAGACATAATAATCCACGTCTGTCCACTGAGCCATTTCTCTAGGAGGTTTAGGATGAACTGATGTATGAGGCATTCTGACTAGCTCCAGGGATCCCCCACTGCTTAATTTGAGAGGAGCCCTTAAGTTCCACAGCACATCACATTTTCAAATCCGCTTCATCCTATGTATATAAAGGCTCCCACACACTTCTTTCTGCAGGCATAAACTCCCAGACGAGTCAGTGACACATTTCAGGGTATTTGCCCCTTTTGACACCAAAACATCCATGAAACACAGTCATTCCTTCAAGAAGTTATCTTAGGCTCATGCATGAGGTGGTGCTACAAATCCTGATGATTTTGCTGTAGTGATATTCCTCACTCTTTGCCTCTGGTCCAGCTTCAGGAAAAAGATGAGGGGGAAAGGATATAAATGCTCCGGTAGGCTGGGAATGAGAATAGAATGGTCCACAGACGTGGAAAGTACTTGCTGATTCCCTTTACAAGACAGACTTGATTTGCACCCCATCTTGTTCTCTGTGTATCTGCCGCTTCTGACTATTTAACACTTTCCTGTATGACAAGGCTCACAAGGAGGAATTCCTCAGCTTCACCCTATTTCAGGTCTATTCCAGGCTTTTCTTTCAGTGTCAGAGCACATGGGGTAAGGATTTTGTTTGTAATCATATTTCTCAACTTGAAGATGTTGTTCCAAATACACCCTCTCCTTTTAAAAAAAAAAAAGAAAGGAGGATTTGGAAACTCTTGACGACAAGTTAGTGGAGGAGGCCCATTAATACTGTCATAAATTTCTTCCAGGGTAGGATAAAATAGTCGAGCAAAAAAATGCTATCCCCATCCTGGAGACTGGTTCATCAGATTGAATCCAAATTCACAAATGTGAAGTGCCAAATTACAGTTCAAACATGGACAGTCCAAGGAAGTTTTCTGTGCTGGTAGTGATGTAACTTTAGGTGTTTTTGCTAGTCTTGACATTCACTCTCGAGAGAAGATACCACAGGAGAAGATTTTAATGCAGAGGAATCTAGACCTGAGATGAGATATAGAAGACCAAAAGTAGATATTCTGCTTCCACACAAGCTATGTCATTCCAGAATGACAAGTTATGTCTCTACCAAAGATCTTTTTCTGTAGCAAGAATGTTGGAAAACTTGGGTACCAGGAACCTATGCAGTGAGACCAGCTGCTAAGCAGCTCGGCCACAGAGGGCAAGAGCTGGTTGTTAGAAGCTCCTAGCACACTACTAGGTCTGTCTCTCATTGGCCCAGAATCTGGGTGGGGCTTATTATGTCAATAAACGGGAATTGTGACACCATAGAACACGTAGAGACTGACATCTGTGTTATTAACTGAGCTATGTGAAACATTACATTACAAACAAACATTACTAAGGCAGACTGTAACTTCAAGAAGTTTACAGTATACCAGAAGAGATAAAAAGAAAAATACAGGGCTTCCCTGGTGGCTCAGTGGTTGAGAGTCCACCTGCTGTTACAGGGGACACAGGTTCGTGCCCATGTCTGGGAAGATCCCACATGCCGCGGAGCGGCTGGGCCCGTGAGCCATGGCCGCCGAGCCTGCACGTCCGGAGTCTGTGCCCCCACAACGGGAGAGGCCACAACAGTGAGAGGCCTGCGTACCTCAAAAAAAAAAGGAAAAACAGAAAAATACAGCAAAATATAGATATTAAGATACAGATATACTCAGGGTACCATGGGAAGATATGGGAAGGAATAATTAACTCTGTATGTTAATTACTAAAACTAAACTAAACTACTAAACTCTGCAGTTTTAGAAAGGTCTTCCCAAATGCAGTACTGTCGCAGCTGGGTCTTTAATTATGTGTTGGAGTTTGTCTAGTGGACCAGGAAAAGGATCTGAAGAAGGGGTATTTTACAGATGCCATTCTAGGCATTCCAGTCCTTTCCCTAACTAAAATAAAGTTTTACTTATCCTTGCCAGGTTTTCCAGATGTACATTCAAAATGTACAAAGGTATGGGCAAATGAAAGTGGAAAAATGGCTAGAGATGGGATTGGAGTAAAAAGCAAAATATTAGATCTCAGAGAAATAATTCTTCATGACATAGGTATGACCTCTTAGGTTTTATACTTGATGGGATGAGGAAATATCTGGGCAAAAACACTTGTAAACCATAACTAAGGTTGTATTTCTTAGAAAGCTAAGAAAATTAACTATTTAATGAAATCCTACAGATTTATTTTTCTAATGCATGTAATATTCTTAGTGACTTTCCTGTGAAGTCGTGGAACCTAAAACTATACCTACGGTGTACCTAGCCAGTGCTACAAATTTGTAGGACAACAGACCATTTTATATGATTAATTAGCAGGAAGTTAAAATGTGACTTGAGTACTAAGAATATACAGTAATATTAGGTAATCAACATCTAAAATGTTATGCAGGTATTAATACCATGACAATATAATAACAAAACATAAATTCTCCTCATCCAAAATGAAGCCATGCATTGTTCAAATTACTGGCTGAAAGAAAGCTTGTGTTCATCAAGTTCCACACAGAAAATTATATAATAAATAGTATTCTGTTTTGTAAACAGTCCTTTCCCTAACTAAAATAAAGTTTTACTTATCCTTGCCAGGTTTTCCAGAGAATACAGTCAGCCCTTTGTATCTGCGGGTTCTTCATCTGCAGATTCAACCAACCACAGGTCAAAAATTTAAAAAAAAAAAAAATTCCAGAAAATTCCAAAAAGCAAAACTTGAATTTGCCACACAGCTGCAACTAGTTACATAGCAATTACATTGTATTTATAACTATTTACATAGCAATTACATTGTATTAGGTATTATAAGTAAACTAGATATGATTTATGCATTCGGGAGGATTATATGCAAACACTACACCATTTTATGTAAGGGACTTGAGCATCTGCCCAGAGTCCTGGAACCAATCTGAACCCCACCCCCAATACCAAAGGATGACTGTGTTAACTAGCAGAGTGCTTTTTCTATAAGTCTTTCATTTTTATCTGCTTCTACTTAATAGCACTGCCCTATTTTGGGCTATTTGACCATAAATTTCCGTTCTGTCTCCTTTCAAAATCAATATGTAATGTTTAGGAGGGCTAAAGAGATATTCGGATGATGACTTGAAAAAGATATTCTACATCAGGCAATCAAGCTCACCTTTCTCCTTGATACTTTTCCTCAACCCTAAGCTAAAAGTAAAAGAATAGCTTTTACCTTAAAGTACCTTAAAGTATCAGAATACGTAAAAATGCTGGAAACTGGTCTTAGCATTTCACACAAGTCCTATAAAATCAAACAAAAAGAAATCTAAAACCCCACCAGAAATTAATAAAGAGTATTGGATGCATGGTAGAACTTTTAAATGTTTATAAAAACTACAATGATGTGACTAGAATGAGAAACAATACTAAAGTTTGTCAACCCAAAGGACCACAAACTATAAAGAGTCCAAAAGGCAGTTTATTTGGGGTCTTAAAATTGCTATTCTGGGATCACAGATTCCAGAGGAACACAGAATAGTGTCCCATCAGAGGAAATGGATAGGGGTTTTTACAGGAAGAAGCGGGAAGCTCATGCAGGCTTACACAAGTTGTTTCCCAAGAATCTGGACTGGAGGATAAATTTGTTCTATAAATACAATTGAGTTATTGAGCATATCTCATCTATTACTACGGAAAGGTATGTTTTCTCTAGTTCAGAAAAAGTACAGTTCTCAGCATTTTTCTTTCCTTTTGGCAACTCAGCAACTATTCAGCAGTTTTATTTAGACTGTTCAGCAAAAGTTCAGCACAAGCAGTGAACATGGAGGTCCTCAGGGCACGTCTCAGTCATTCCTGACCTTGCTCCTTTCACATGTTCAACCTAAGTTCTATCTCCTCGGTTAGGATGGAAAAGTGGTAAAAGGAGATCTTGACTCACTCTCAGTCTTGCTTTCCAACTTCCTGATATGACAAGGGAAGCTGGAAGACTAGAAAATCTGCATTAATCTAAAAAACTGGCAGTAGAGAAAGTATAGAATACTATATAGTTGGCGTATATATGCCAAATGTGGGAATAAACATTTTTTAAAGCACGTTACTGTAAATTCACAGAGCCACATGATTTTTATAGCTACTCTTATAATTTGACAAAAATTAAGAGCGGGTCTACTGTAATCAACTTCCTACATCTCAATATAAAGTTCTTCCTTCCAGTTCTTTAACTCCTTCATTCACAAATATTGTGTTCTATGACATCATTGCAGATCTCCTTGACTTTTGTCCAACTCTCTTGCTTCCTCCAAACTTCACTTTCTTCCCTTTCCAGCTTTCTCTGAGAAGACTTATCTTATAAACCTGGGGAGAGTTAAGTTTATCATACTCAGTATTTCCAGAATATCATGTGTACTACCTCTGTCATGGCACTTAACTCATTGTAGTGAATTTTTTGTTTGCATGTTTGCCTCTCCATTATACAGTGAATCCCTAGTTATTAACATAGAAAAATTTTCAATGAAACACAATACAAATTGAATTAACAGGGTGAAGTCGTGGCTTTTAATATGTATATTCAAATCCAAATTATCAACTGCATCACTTTCAGTGTTAATATCACCAAACCTCAGGGGTTTTGGGCTTTGATCTGTAACTAATTTATGAGGTTATTGTGATGCATAAATGATGTAATCTGTAAAGTTTCCTGGAAAAAAATATATACCTAACTAATGCTAGTTTCTTTTTATCTAATGAATTTAAGGATTTTTAAACATATTATGAAATATATAAATATGGCATTGTGATAGGTTAAACACAATAAACTATAATTAATCCTGGTAGAGCCTGAAAATCATTTAATAAACTTCAATGCATATTTCTAATAAACATTTTTCAAAGACGGAAATAGAAAAGTCATTTCTTAATATATTCTAAGTCAACAGCCAGTATAATAATAATATGTGGATGTAGGATTAAACATATAAAAACATTTTTTAAAAAGTTAAAAGTACAGCAATAGGTCATACTATTTATGATAGATGAGACATCAAAATCAATGATAAAAGAAAACATGTTAGATAAATTTAGACTCTTGCCTCATTTCACACACAAAAATAAATTCTAGGAAGATTAAAAAGTTGACTATTTAAAACCTATCCAAGTAAACACAAGAAGAAATTGAAAAGGATATTTAGCCAACTATTCGATATTTACCTAACATCTTAGACGAAGAAACCATAGGTGATTACACAAATGAGAAGACTGAGAGATTTGGCTACATAAAAATATAACATTTCTGACTACGGAAACATTTTTTTAAAATGTAAAGTAGAACATAACTAATTATCAGAGAAATGCAAATCAAAACTACAATCAGGTATCACCTCACACTGGTCAGAATGGCTATCATCAAAAAGACTACAAACAATAAATGCTGGAGAGGGTGTGGAGAAAAGGGAACCCTCTTGCACTGTTGCTGGGAATGTAAATTGGTACAACCACTAGGGAGAACAGTATGGAGGTTCCTTTAAAAACTAAAAATAGAACTACCATATGACCCAGCAATCCCAATCCTGGGCAGATATCTGGAGAAACCATAAATCGAAAAGACACATGCACCCCAATGTTCACTGCAGCACTATTTACAATAGCCAAGACATGGTAGCAAACTAAATGTCCTTTGCCAGATAAAGATGTGGTATATATATATATATATATATATATATATATACAATTGAATATTCCTTAGCCATAAAAAAAGAACAGAATAATGCCATTTGCAGCAACATAGATAGACCTAGAGATTATCATATTAAGTGAAGTCAGACAGAGAATGACAAATATATATCAATCATATGTGGAATCTAATTTTAAAAATGATACAAATGAACTTATTTACAAAAGAGAAACAGACTCACAGATATCAAAAACAAACTTATGGTTACCAAAAGGGAAACATCGTGGGGGGGGATAACTCAGGAGCTTGGGATTAACATACACACACCACTATATAAGATAGATAAGCAACAAGGAGCTACCGTATAGCACAGGGAACTATACTCAATATTCTGTGATAACCTATATGAGAAAAGAATATGAAAAAGAATGGATATATGTATATGTATAACTGAATCACTTTGCTGTACATTTGAAACTAACACATTGTAAATCAACTATACTCCAATAAAATTTTTTAAAAAACGTAAAGTAGACTGGGATGAAATAATTGCAGCAAGAAACAAACATAAGCAAAATTACAAGATAAAGCAATGACTGACATAAAATATTTGTCTCAAATATTTAACAACTGTGTTAAAATACTATATTATAAAATATACCTATAGGTTTATTTAGAAGAACAGTGTATAATGCATCCCCTAGATACTGGGAAATGAATATGAACATGATGTTTCCATATTCTCATTCATACTTCTGTTCAAAATCACCATTTCCATTCTGTATATTAGTAATACGATCTCAGTGTGCAAAATTTTCTACAATTTCTAAACTGTGTGAGATTATAAAATTTTAAGATGTGTTTATAACACAAAAATTATATGTGGATATCAGTCTTTAGTCCTTCCAAAATTCTCTCTTCCTTAAAAGCAACAAGAAATTTTACAAAAATTGTCAGAATCAACTAATTCAGGACTCTGGAAGTTACTTAAAAGCTCAAAGCAATCCAGGGAGTGTTTATTCAAACAAATGACTGAATTTTGGTAAGAGCAGCAGTCTCTGTAGCATTTTAATTTGCCCTATTTCATTACCCGTCTCAGGCTCCGGGGTAGCCTTGAAAACCTAGAGCCTGCAATCTCAGTGCAAACTAGCAGCCCAATACCTACCAGAGGGAACAGAGTTAACACACTCCTTCAGAGCCTCATTTCCAGAGAACTGTCATTATTTGACATGTCTGGTGGTCCCCTGGAAGAATTAACACCAATTCTTCAGAAACTTTTTCAAAAACTTTTTTAAAAAGAGGAATTCTCCCCTACTCTTTTTATGAGACTGATAATATCCTGATACCAAAACCAGACAAAAATAGCATAAGGGAAAAAAAATATAAATCAATATCCTGTATGAATATAGATGCAAACATCCTTAACGAAATACTAGCAATATATGAAAAAGGTTGGACACCAATAAAATGGGTATTATCCCAGAAATGCAAAGTTGGGGCAAACCGCTCAGGCGGTCCTGCGGATCTGTCTTTTGCTTCAACAGTGTTGGGGCAAAACAGACCGAGGGACGCCCCTTGCTCCAGCCTCCAACCACCCTCCAACCTTTTTTCCAGTCGCAACTTTCGGAATCAGCCACTCAGCCACCCTCAGCTTTCGGGACCAGCCAACGCCATTTTTTGAGTTTAACTCCGTATTACCGATCAACCATGAGCTCCCAGATTCCTCAGAATTATTCCACTGAGGTAAAGGCTGCCATCAACCGCCCAGTTGACATGCATCTGGGTCCTTCTACACCTACCTCTCTCTGGGCTTCTATTTCCACCGCGAGGATGTGGCTTTGGAGAACGTGGGCCACTTTTTCTGCGAATTGGCCAAGGAGAAGCACGAGGGCGCCCAACGTCTCTTGAAGATGCAAAACCAGTGCAGCAGCCGCGCCCTCCTCCAGGAGCGCAGAAGCCGTCCCAAGATGAGTGGGGTAAAACCCAGGACGCTATGGAAGCCGCCATTCTCATGGAGAAGAACCTGAGCCAGGCCCTTGCGGACCCGCAGGCCCTGGGTTCTGCCCGCGCAGACACGCACCCCTGTGACTTCCTGGAGAGCCGCTTCCTGCAGGAGCAGCTGAAGCTCATCAAGCAGATGGCGACCACCCGACTAATCTCCACAGGTTGTCTGGTCCCAGGCTGGGCTCGGCCAGTATCTCTTTGAAAGGCTCACCCTCAAGCACAACTAGGAGCCTCCAGAGCCCAGAGGCCTTTGAGGAGCCCCCCTGGTGTCAGGGCTTCTGCCTGAAGCCCGTCTCTGCAGCCACTAGGCAGCTTTTTAACCGCCCTGGGGCCCTCTCCCAAGCCTTGGACCAAATGGAAACAATAAAGCTTTCGGCAGCAAAAAACCAAGCCTTGGACCAAATGGAAACAATAAAGCTTTCGGCAGCAAAAAAAAAAAAAAAAGCAAAGTTGGTTCAACCTGTGAAAATCAATCAGTATAATGCCCCTTATTAACAGAATAAAGGGGAAAACACTATCTGATTACCTTAATAGACTCAAAAAAGCATTTGACAAAATCCAACCCCTTTTGTGATAAAAACAGATATGTGGAGTCTAGAATAATGGTACAGATGAACCGGTTTGCAAGGCAGAAATAGAGACACAGATGTAGAGAACAAATGTATGGACACCAAGGGGGAAAGCTGGACGGGCGGGGAGCGTTGGTGGAATGAATTGGGAGATTGGGATTGACATATATACACTAACACGTATAAAATACATAACTAATAAGAACCTGCTGTATAAAAAAATAAAATAAAATTCAAAAAAGTATTTAGCTCTGAAACAAAAAAATATATATTTTAAGAATAAAGTTGTATTACTAAAAAAAAAATACTGAATCATCTCCATCAATCCTCAACCACACCTCAGTTCCCCCTTCCTAGCCCTTGAGGTCAGGTGTTGGCTAACTACATCCATGTGCCAAATCCTGCTGACTACTGATACTGATAAAGTTTTCTCGGAATACAGTCACACCCATTCTTTCAAGGATCGCCTATGGCTGCTTTCAACCTACAAAAGTAGAGTTGAGTGGCTGCGAAGACTAAAATATATATTACTTAGCACTTTACAGAAAATGTTTGCCATTCTCTGGTTTAAGATGCTGTTTGAAAATCCCAAGTTTTTCCTTGTTTGTTCTTTGGTTTTGTTTTGTTTTTCCATTGGCTTTCTTCTCTCTTAATTGCTGCATGTGAAAAAAAATAAAATGCCCTTCTACTCCATGTGTGCTTTTCTTTTGTCCAGTTAATTTATTTAATTAGTTTTTCATCTTATATTTCTCACTATACTATAAAATCATGAGAACAAGTATAATGTTTGCCTTCTGTATCATTATCTCCATCTACCTACTATATATTAAGAACTTAATATTTATTAAATACATAAATCAATGCCACATCAGTAAAACACCTTAAACTTATTTTGGAACAAGGAAGAGAATAAATCCATAAATTAATAAAATATACCAATTCTCCTAAAATTCATTTCAATATATTTCTACCATATTAACAATTCATACTAATAATTTGAGTAATGTATTACTCTGAAAAGAACATGCCTATTATACAATGTAGTAGTTACTTCAATACTTGGCTCCTGAAACATATTGTCACTGGTTCTGTGAGGTTTTTTGTTTTGTTTATTTTTACATTTAACCTAATTTTATTCATGCTTGCCTTGGGATGGGGAATAGGTCGTTCAGTAAAAACACAGTAGAAACAAAATATGTCTTATCATGTACAACTTTTAAACTACAATAATTATGTACCTTAATTACTTCCATGCACACATGTCTAACATTACAGTTTTCTTTCTTTCTTTATTTATTTATTTTGCGGTACGCGGGCCTCTCACTGTTGTGGCCTCTCTCGTTGCGGGGCACAGGCTCCGGACGCACAGGCTCAGCGGCCATGGCTCACGGGCCCAGCCGCTCCGCGGCATGTGGGATCCTCCCGGACCGGGGAACGAACCCGCGACCCCTGCATCGGCAGGTAGACTCTCAACCACTGCGCCACCAGGGAAGCCCTACAGTTTTCTTTTTAAATAAACACAATTAAGACTTCTAGGAGCATTTTATAGTAAAGTAATTCCTAATTTTTCTTTGTAGATAGATCAAGTACCTCCAAAATACAAATTCCTATACCCAGTGAGCACTTTACTTAAAATGAATACTTAAGTAAATTAAGTACATGGACAGCCTTAGGATAAGCTGACATATATTCAGCTAAGTAGACAACAAACCATAGTGCCAGATGGAAAAAGTGTATTTGCAAATAAATTTCAAAAACTAAGTTAACTTTTTAGAATTAAATACAGAAAATATATTGATTTGCTAAAATAAATAAGATGTGATGTAGTAACACTTCACTATAAAGAATGCATACTAGAACATTTATAAACGGTGAGTGAATCTTATAAGAATACTTCAATAAATGCTGGCTAAATAGAAGTGCATATTGTGAAGCACTATGGGTAGTATATGTTTTGCCACATACTTCTGTTACCTTGAGGTAGATAACACATGTGTACCAAATTCGTCATTCATTTTCAGTTGCTGCTGGTATCATGTGTTTTTAAGAAATGTGTATAGTAGGAAAAACTTGAAAATACTCAAGAATGAAAAATATTTTAAGAAAAAAATAGATATTTTCATGCAATTATGTACAGTCTCACTGTGTAAATTTCAAGGCAAGATTTTTGTTTCCTGTTAAACAGATCATTGTTCTATGAGGGAATGATTTTTACTTGTCTTAGTGCATTTCTTTTGTCTCCTCCCACATTGCATTATTTTGCTCTATTCTTTAGTTTTGTGTGCAAATGACATGCCAGTTAAAATGAAAACCATCTCACATGTAGAAAAAAAGTCTGGATTTTAAAAACCAAGAAAAAAATCCTTTCTAAATGACACCATCTAATTCAAGTAAAAAAATGACTTAAACACTAGTAATAACAAAGACAAAACACATTTCATGAAGAATACAAAAAGAAATGCCTGCTGAGTGTTTTAGTTCAGATGTTTCAGAATGCTGCTGTATGTTTTATGAGAAATCTGAGGAGAAGATTTCTTTTTTTTTTTTTTTTTTTTTGCTGTACGCGGGCCTCTCACTGTTGTGGCCTCTCTCGTTGCGGCGCACAGGCTCCGGATGCACAGGCTCAGCGGCCATGGCTCACGGGCCCAGCCGCTCCACGGCATGTGGGATCCTCCCGGACAGGGGCACGAACCCGTGTCCCCTGCATCGGCAGGCGGACTCTCAACCACTGCGCCACCAGGGAAGCCCCTGAGGGGAAGATTTCATAGCAGGAGGTGTTAGTGTGGCCTGCATTGACTTAAGTGGTGACCCGGCTGGACTCTGAAACTGTGGGATGCCTATGGATTCAAGCTGCTTGTTAAAGAGGAGCTCCCCACTGTTGTTCAGAAATCCTTCCTCACTTCCTCTCTCCCCAAGCTTCCCATCCTCTACCGTTTCTAGCATTTCAATATCTTCTTCCTTGCTAAAGAACTTGTCCAGATAACTGGGGTAAGTGTTTTCCTTTTCAATTTGCTCATCCTTCCTTACCTCACAACAAAACTGACTTATGAGAAAACAGTCTTCCCCATCACCTGCAAACTGGCTATCCCAAGAAGACTGGTACAAGCCTTCTAACTGAGCCAAATTGGCCATTCCTTTTTCCTGTTTTTCTCGGCTTACTGACTTTGATATCAAACTTTTCAATTCTAGTTGGGACACTGAGCTATTCAAGTCATTTAATTTGTCATCAACAGCAGTAGGCTCATGTTGTGAACTAAGTTGAATAGTTCCTGCAATAAAGGAATCAAAATCAAATCCCTGATTCTTTTCCCTTTCTTTTTCAGCAAGTTGCTGTGATGCTATTGGACTTTAACCAATCCATTCCTTTCACATTTTGACTTGCCTTTCTTATCAGATTTTTCTTTGCTTTGTTCTTTCCAATAAGCGTGGGTTCATAGTAATGATTAACTTCACTCTCTCTCCAAACTAAGTTATCTAAGTATGATGATGACCTCGTTTTGTAGTTACCAGTATGGCTACACTCCAGATCACAATATTTGTTTTCATGATGATCTGGGTATTGCCAACAAGGCTCAGTAGAGTAACTGGTGTCAAAAGCAGGATCCTCCAAATACTTTGCACTATCTCCATCCAAATATTTTCGAGATCAACTTGTACATCTTCTTCATCAGTGACATCAGACAGAGCTCTTGGGTCAACCTGAACTTCATCAATATCAAAGTTGTTATGTATAGGCCAATCATGCTCTGAAAATTGACAATCATGGTACCTTTCCCAGTTATAAATGTGACTATGAGTTTCATCCATAAGCAAAATATCATCAACTTCATCTTTAATACGAAAAGGATGACTTGAAACTGGCTCATCCATTGGAAAAGAATAAATGCTCATGTAAGGATGAGAAAGCACTTCTTCTGCTGTCAACCGATCCATGGGGCTAAATGTCAAAATTTGTTCCAGGAAATCCAGTGCTTCTCGACTGATTCCGGGGAGCAGCTGAGTTAAGGGTTTGTGTGGCTCAGTCATGTCATTTCTAATGTAAACTGGAATTATGCTGAGAAGCTCCTGTCAATCTTCCTCATGTACAACAGGAATAGACTCTAAAATCAGCTGCATCTGTTCAAGTTCATGTGCACCTGCAAAGAGGGTTTTACTGGGCAGCATTTCAGCAAAGATGCAGCCTGCAGCCCACATGTCAATGGCTTTAGTATAAGTATTAGGAGAAAGTAAAAGAGGTGGGGATCTGTACCATTTAGCAACCAGTCCTTCAGAAAGATGACCTTAATGGGAATAATGGGGATCCATGATCCATGCAAGACCAAAGTCACCTATCTTCAGCACCAAGTCTTCAGTTTTAATGAAAAGATTAGCTGGTTTCAGATCTCTGTGCAGTACCTTTGCTGAGTGAATATATTTGAGCCCACATAGCAGCTGATACATGAAAAGCCTGGCATGCTCTTCCAGTAACGGGCCCTGCTCCAGCACATTAGCCAAGTCTGCCTCCATGTACTCCTGAACAATGTAAACACTGCTCAGTTTGGTAAGAGAGCCCACATCATCTGTTAACGGGCTTCCACTAGGACCAAGAATTTCAAACACCTTCACAATGTTATCATGGTCAAGTCTAAGAATTTTGATTTCACTAGAGCATGTTTGACACTCTGGGGATCAGTAAGGACAATTTTCTTGATGGCTACTCTTTTGTCACAGTCATTGTCTACAGCAGAAAAAAACCAAGCCATTGCCTCCACAACCCAATGGTTTTAAGTCCATATAACTAGAGCCCAGATTTCATGAGACTTTTAAATTTCTCTGCCATTTTGAAACCCTTACTATTGCCTCTTCCTTTCAAATTGTTGAACTTGTGTAAATAAGGAAGAAAATTGGCATCAAAAGGAAAGATCTTTCAAAAAGGTAGAAAAAATAATAATTTTGCTTCCACAGCAAGGTGGTTTCATTGCATATGTCAACCAGGTCTGTTGAGTTCCCCTTAGATTTAAAGCTCAAAAAGCTCTGCTCATACTGAGAATTTAAAAGATTGCAGTACTCATAGGTGAAGAAAGGGGCAGCAACTCTGCAGACATTTAAAGAAAACACTCAAGAAACTCAAACGGAATGAAATGACATACTATGCACTCAGATTTACTGTGCTGAAGGATTTAACATTTAACAAAAATGTGAATAAATATGCACACAACAGGCTTCTATGAACATTCTCCTCGCAGTGCAGATACATTCTGTGTTGGACTGGTCCTGAGCAGCATCATTCTAAGGTGCTGGCAAGCACTATTTCCGTTTTGCTTCTTTCCTTCCTTTGTTGCTGTATATTTCAACAGGAAGCCCTGGGGGCGGTTGGTTAACAAAATGTCTTTTGTTAGTGACAAGGTGGCTCCAGCTCACCACAATCACAATCAAACCTACCGTCCATCTTACTCTGATACAACGGGACTTCTCCGATTCATCGAGGGAGTGCAAGGCCCACGGACAGCCCCCAGTGTCTGCTCAGGTCTCCGGCTGTGCTGGCGGTGGCGTCTCCGAGGCGCGGTTTTGTCTTATTTTAAAGCAAATTTGCGAAAGTTTTAGGGAAATTTTTTAAATGGCAATATTTTAATTGTAAACCACAACTTTATAAGTCATATATATGTAAAATATAGTTTGTTTTTAGCTATGAAATTGTATGTCAATATTGCTTTCTTTTCCCCTTTAAGAAACTTTAGAAGGAGTTTCCGTTTTCTGTTAATTAAAATTTCACAGTAACTTTTTTTTTTTTTTTTGCGGTGCGCAGGCTCAGCGGCCATGGCTCACAGGCCCAGCCGCTCCGCTGCATGTGGGATCTTCCCGGACCGGGGCACGAACCCATGTCCCCTGCATCGGCAGGCAGACTCTCAACCACTGCGCCACCAGGGAAGCCCCACAGTAACTTTTAATCTATTCTCATTCTGCAGAGTAAACTGTTTGAACAGGGAATAAATAAAAACCAAAAAGCTTTTCTAAAACTTAGGATGTGGGGATGTTTGAAATTGGGCATATGAAAGGCAGTGAATAAGTATTGGTTTCAACCTATGATGTAACAGAAGGGAGGTCATGGGGGCATTCAAGTTTAATACCTGGAGTTCACTTGGAGATGTATTGAATATTTTTAAGCCTTGGGTATTTACTGCAAGTAATCAAAAGGATCACTAACTAGAGAAAGCAGATATGGGTATGGGTTACAAATTCACAAACAGCAGTTACTAGGGTGCTCTAATTAAGGCTGTAGATGGTGTCTCTTTGACGTAGCTACTTTGAGTGTTCTAAAATCATGATTGCTACTCAATGATTTAAGAAATCTGCCTGATACCTGGCAGCATGTTGTTGACACTAGTATCAGTAGCTATTAATTTAGACTTGACTAGATTTTTAGTAAATATTAGTATATAAATTTAAGATAAAAGTATATTGATTTTACAGGTTTTGTCCTATATCTTTAGTTTAAATATATTGTAGAAAATGTATCCTCCCAAATAGTAAATTAACCAGTAGCCACCAAAAAAGTTAGAAACATTGATCCAAAAATTTCAAATGATAAATTGTTCAGTCAGGGATAAGTTATTCATTACTTGAATACTAATCTTTAATAAAATGTGCATTTTAGTATTTATGAATATGTTATTAGAGATTTAAAGGATTATTATAAAAAAGCATTATTCAAGAGAACATTTTACATTTACTTTGGTTTTTAGTGAACATTAGAATGATGGGGTGGTCATCATATTTATCATTCAAGTACCTAGGAGAATTACCAAAATTTAATCCTGCTAGTATCATCAAGACTTGATAAATTATGAATACCAGATACTTTTTTTAAAATATATTTTCTCCTGTTGAGTTAGCAATCACCTTACATAAATGACACAGTCAAATAGGCTTTTTTTTTTCCTTTTGAATATAAAGTACCAGATTATGGGTGTGCTTAATGTATTAAAATGAAACCAAAACCAAAACCAAAAAATCTAGAGGCATAAATTTAAAGCCACAGTAATATCTTATTCCCTTACCTCTATCTTTTCTTTTTCCCGCACTACTGTGCTAGGGTAGAGCCACATAGTACAAATAGCAGAATTTTTCATTAATGTATACTTGGTTAGGTAGAAAGCACCAGGAAAACACTCATCATTTCTTCTTTGGCCTTCTCCCTTTCCCACCCAAGATCCATAAAATTGCTGAGTCTTCCATTCTCTGGAGAAAATATAAACAGAGACAAAATCATTGCTGCCATATTTCCATGGGGAAAGACTTGAACCCAACTTGAAAGGAAAGGGAAAGACTTGAAGCCAACTTGAAAGGAACTAGCTCAATTGCAAATCATAAGGAAAGCTCCAGGGTGGATGGGTTGTGGGACTATTTCAGGGAAACAAATCCAGGGTGTTATTCAAAAAGGTATTATACATCATATTGAGCCTTTCAGGTGTCTGGTCCTGGTGGAACTTCAGGTTCACGAATTTTTACAGGTAGAAAAGTTCTCAGAGCTGAGAGCCTTGAGATAGGAAAGTACATAATGCAAAATTTATTCAGCCGAAAGAATGAGGCCGACAGAATCTGTCTTTAGCTAAGTTTCTTATTTATTTCAGGATGTGGTAGTCAGACTGCATAGCCACAGAGCAGCGAGTCTCAGGACGATGCTTCTAGACCTATGTTTTTGGCAAATAAGATGGTTAATTTCAACTGGGATAACCTGGGATAACTGGGATAAATGTATGCAGCCCATCTAGGTTCTTCTAGCAATAGAATTGCCTCTACTGTAATATAAGAAGTCTGTGTTTATATTATTTAGAGTGGCTTATATAATTGAGAGGTTTATGCATTTATTTAGTAAGGGTCGACAAAATTGGAAGTGGAACTGGAGAGTGTTTGTAATCCATGATATATCTTGGCATCCATGTCAAGAGAATTTTCTCTTTTTATTTAAGTTGATGGAAAAGTATATTGTTAGAGATACGGGGTTTAAGTTTGAGTAAGAGGTGGGTTATTAGTTACCAGTCTTCTAGATCATGTAGGCCATTAGTAGTCACAGCCAGTTCATTGGGAACAGAAGACCAGCTTGGAAGAGGTCTCCCTGAAATGGTTCACACAAAGACACATCAAGCGACAAGCCCTTTGACAGAAACTGGAAGGAACTTCATGATGCAGCAGTTAACAGTCACATGGGCGGGGAGGTTGAACATCCTGCATAGTGCTGCCAGGAAATCCCTATTTTATACTAAGAGGGGGCTGGCTGGTTGCATATGTAGGATGTCCCATCTCCCCGCCCACATCGTCGAGACATACCAGACTGCCCACATCATCAGGACATATACCAGAAACACCACTCTGCCTCACTGAAGAACCATAAAATCTACGTGTCAAGGAAGTACAGATGCTGAGCTACATCACTAGAAAGGCATCCTGACAAATCTTCATTAGAGGATAGAGTACTGTTTTCTATGACCTTGGCTCATGAGAGACAGTGGGTGTATGAGTGGATCTGTAAGCTCAGGGCCAGTAGGAAATTATTGAACAATAGTAGCCAGATGAAGGACCTGCAGAGTTCCCAGCAACCCCACTAGCCATACAGGTAATGCCTCCAGAATTGCACCTCCTCCTCTCAGCACTACACCAAGGTAGGTGAGTTTAGTAGTTGGACATATTTACTTAGTGTGCTCAGAGACAGAGTAGATAGAGGGAGAGAGAATTTAATTCCTACAGCAGAGAGAAGCAAAGGTTATAGCCTAAAAAGCAGTCCAGAATTTCAGGTCTGAGTGTCAAGGTAATACTTTTGTAAATGTCTCAACTTCAGAAGCAGGAGATTTGCGTGCAGTGGCCCAGAGAAGATCCAGTAATTCTAAATCGAGTTCAAGTGGGTGCAAACACAGTCTAGTATCGGGGAAGAATCAAGTTGCAAGGGAGTGGGTGTGATTCCAAGGGAGAAAGTTAGTGGCATTCCCCAAAAGCATTTAGAAGAAATAATGGATGTAAGATGCAGTATCCAATGATATCCAGGAGACTCCGTCAAAGGCAAGGTGATAGGAAACATCAAGAACAGGGCTGAGCCCTGCAAAAACATGGGATAAGGAATAAAATAGTAAAGCAAAATCCAGCTTTACTGAATTTTATGGGCTAGACTCTTCTACTTCTGGATTCTCTAAGGAAGATAATCTCAGAATAAAAATAAGTCCATATATTTATTGGACTAATTTATTTATTAAATAAAATATATTTAAATGGAATAAATATAGCTTTACTAAAAATACACTGTCATACTTACTTTCTCAATTTTATCCATAGACTGAAAATTTCACTATGGACCTGTATATGAAAATTACTGATCTATAGGAGACGCTGCTGATAATCAGTTCTGTCAATAGCATCAACCTGAGTGACAGCCTTGGATGCCATTGAGTTTTCCAGACTTTAATTAAGGTCCACGTTAACCTGGCTATTTCAAAAGACTTTGGAGTTCTAAAAAGGCTTTATTCACTATGCATTCAAATCTGGGTTAAGTTTCCAGTAAACTGCCCTGGCTTTGGCAGTCTTCAAAGAGTGCAAGTGGGCCAATGTTAGGCTAAGGAAAAGGCTGACTCAGGTTTGGGGAGTCAGAGCTCTTGTATCCTTTTTATTTTATTTTATTTTGTTTTGTTTTATTTTATTTTATTCTCAGCAGCACACTCTCCACTGAAGTTCTGGCCTCGGTTCATGGTTCAGGAAATTTGTGATTTCATGTCTAAGGACACCAAAATCCCACAAAATTTATGGGCAAACCATTGTTTATAATTATAATTCCCTTATACCTGTCTATGGGGTCTATAGAGATATTCCTTCTTTTCATCACTGATAATGATAATTTGTGTCTTCTAGTTTTATTTTTCCCCCTCAGTCTGTTTGGAAGTTTATCAATTTTATCAATCTTTTCAAATAACCAACATTTCATTTCATTGAATTTTGTCTGTTATTGTCTTTCCTCAATTTCATTCATTTCTGCTTTTGTATTTATTACCTCCTTTCTTCTGATACTTTGGATTTAATTTTTACCCTTCTTTGTCCATTTAATATGGAAGCTTAGATCATGGATCTGAGACATTTTTTCTTTTCTAAAATAAACCATTAATGTTAGTAATTTCCCTCTGAGTACTGCTTTAACACTGTCACACAAATTTTGATGTTTTAATTTTCATTTAGTTCAAATTATTTTCTAAGTTAATTTATCTTCCTTTTTGAAACATGGATTGTGTAGACCTGTGTTAATTGCCAGATGCTTTGACTTTTTCAAGATATCTTTTTGTTAGTGATTTTTAGGTTAATTCTGTTATGGTCAGAGAATATACATTATATGATATCGATGATTTTAATTCCTTAAGATTTAATTTTTGGCTCAGGATGTGTTGTTTCCCAATCAATTTCCATGAGCTCTTGAAAAGAATGTGTATACTCCTATTGTTGGGTAGAGTGTTTTGTAAATGCCAATTTGTGGTAGTTTGTTGTTAGTGCTGTTCAGTTCTTTCATATCATTGGTAATTTTCAGTCTACTTGTTATGTTAATTACTGAGGAAAAGATGTTGAAATCTCTAAGTATAATTGTGATTGTATGTACTTTTTTTCCCCTAGGGAATGCACACTATTGATAGAGCTATAAAGAAATGTTAAGTTACTGGTTACTGTAAATGTCAGGACTGTGGTTAATTTTAGGGGGAGAAGGGTTTACAATTGGGTCAGAGCACATGGAAGGGCTTCTAAGGTGGCTGGAAAAGTGCTATTTCCTTTTTTTGGTAAAAGATACATATCATAAAATTCATCATTTTAACCATTTTTAAGCATACAGTTCAGTAACATTAAGTATATTCACACTGCTGTGAAGCCATTACCACTATCCATTTCCAGAATTTATCATTCCAAACTGAAACTCTGTACCCATTAAACAATAACTCCTCTTGCTCCCTTCCCCCAGCCCCTGGTAACTACCATTCTGCTTTCTGTCTCTGTGAATTTGACTATTTTACAAACCTTATATAAGTGGAGTCATCATTCTGTGTCTGGCTTATTTCACTAAGAATAATGTCTTCAAGCTTCCTCCATGTTGTAGCATGTATCTTAATTTCATTATTTTGAAGATGAAGCAATGGTCCATTGTACATATGTGTGTGTGTGTGTGTGTGTGTGTGTGTGTGTATATATATACATATATATATATATAGTGATTGTACTTTTGTTTTCTTTGTTTTCTTTTTTTTTTTTGCTTCATGAAATTTGAATCTCTGTTATTAGGTGCATAAATGTTCACTATGGTTATATTCCCTTGAGGAATTGACACTTTTATCACTATAAAATGGTTTCTGTTATCCCTAGTAATATTCTTTGATCTGAAATTTATTTTGTCTAATATTAATATAGCAACTCCAGCATTCTTTGATTAGTGTTTGCATAGTTTATCTTTTTCCATTCTCTTACTATATATCTATCCACATTGTATTTAAACTTGTAGGTTTCTTATAGACAGCATATAGTAGTATTGTTCTTCTTTTTAATCCAACATGGCTATCTCTTTAAATTGATACAAATTACACCTTATACCATTTACATTAAATGCAATTATTAATTTGTTTGTAATTATGTCTGCTATTTTATTATATTCTATTTATCCCTTCACTTTTTCATTCCTTTTTTTCTATTTCTGAATTATTTGGTGGGTTCTGCATTTCATTTTAGTATTCCATTTTTATTGATCTGTTGAATTTTTACTATATTTCTCTGTATAATTTTTTAGTGATTGCCTCTTAGATTGAAATATACATAACCTAATCTGTCAAAATTTCCTTATAATTAGTACTTTATTCACTTCAAGTGAATAAAAAAAACTTACAGCTATATCGTCCCCTTGGCCCTCCCCCTTTTTGTTTTAATTGCAATATGGAGTACATCTATATACATTGAGAACCTTCAGATGATTTTATAATTTTTCTTTTTGACAGTCACATATATTTTAAAGATTTAAGAAAAGAAAAATAATTATTATATTTTCCCAAATTGTTTACCATTTCTGTTGTTCCTCACTTATTCATTTTTTTAAATCAGGAAACTTCATTTTTTATTAATTTTTATTGGAGTATAGTTGCTTTACAATGTTGTGTTAGTTTCTACTGTACAGCAAAGTGAAACAGTTATACGCATACATATATCCCCTCTTTTTTAGATTTCTTTCCCATTAAGGTCACCACAGACCACTGAGTAGAGTTCCCTGTGCTATACAGTAGGTTCTCATCAGTAACCTATTTTATTCATTGTAGTGTATATATGTCAGTCCCAATCTCCCAGTTCATCCCATCCCCCCTTCCCCCCCTTGGTATCCATAAGTTTCTTCTCTACATCTGTGTCTCTGTTTCTGCTGTGCAAATAAGTTCAGCTATACCATTTTTCTGGATTCCACATATAAACGATATTATACGACATTTGTTTTTCCCTTTCTGACTTAGTTCACTCTGTTTGACAGTCTCTAGGTCTATCCACATCTCTGCAAATGGCACTATTTCGTTCCTTTTTATGGCTGAGTAATATTCCATTGTATATACGTCCCACATCTTCTTTGCCCATTCCTCTCTTGATGGACATCTAGGTTGCTTCCATGTCTTGGCTATTGTAAATAGTGCTGCAATGAACATTGGGGTGCATGTATTTTTTTTATTAAATGTTTATTCATTTTAATTTTGCCTTTTTAAAAATTTTGAAGCCAGTATATTGTGTTTTCGACATCTGAAATATATTTTCTTCTTTTTTAAAAAATATTATTTTATTATTATTTTATTATTATTTTTTTTTGGCGGTACGTGGGCCTCTCACTGCTGTGGCCTCTCCTGCTGCGGAGCACAGGCTCCAGACATGCAGGCCCAGCGGCCATGGCTCATGGGCCCAGCCGCTCCGCAGCATGTGGGATCTTCCGAGACCGGGGCACAAACCCGTGTCCCCTGCATCGGCAGGCGGACTCTCAACCGCTGCGCCACCAGGGAAGCCCATTTTATTATATTTTTATACAGCACGTTCTTATAACTTCTCTATCTTTACATATTAGTGTATATATGTCAATCCCAATCTCCCAATTCATTCCATCACCATCCTCCCCCCAGCTTTCCCCCCTTGGTGTCCATACTTTTGTTCTCTAAATCTGTGTCTCTATTTCTGCCTTGCAAACCAGTTCGTCTGTACCATTTTTCTATATTCCACATACATGCATTAATATACAATATTAGTTCTTGTCTTTCTGATTTACTTCACTCTATATGACAGTCTCTAGGTCCATACACGTCTCTACAAATGACCCAATTTCATTCCTTTTTATGGCTAAGTAATATTCCATTGTATATATGTACCACATCATCTTTATCCATCCATCTGTCAATGGGCATTTAGGTTACTTCCATTACCTAGCTACTGTAAATAGTGCTGCAGTGAACATTGGGGTGTAGATGTCTTTTTGATATATGGTTTTCTCTGGGTATATGCCCAGTAGTAGGATTGTGGGGTCATATGGTAATTCTATTTTAGTTTTTTAAGGAACCTCCATACTGTTCTCCATAGTGGCTGTATCAATTTACATTCCCACCAACACTGTAAGAGGATTCCCTTTTCTCCACACCCTCATCAGCAGCTGAGGGTTGTCTTTTCATCTTGTTTATAGTTTCCTTTGCTGTGCAAAAGCTTAAAAGTATCATTAGGTCCCATTTGTTTATTTTTGGTTTTATTTCCATTACTCTAGGAGGTGGATCAAAAAAGATCTTGCTGTGATTTATGTCAAAGAGTGTTCTTCCTATGTTTTCCTCTAAGAGTTTTATAGTGTCCAGTCTTACATTTAGGTCTCTAATCCGTTTTGAGTTTATTTTTGTGTATGGTGTTAGGGAGTGTTCTAATTTCATTCTTTTACATGTAGCTGTCCAGTTTTCCCAGCACCACTTATTGAAGAGACTGTCTTTTCTCCATTGCATATCCTTGCCTCCTTTGTCATACATTAGTTGACCATAGGTGTGTGGGTTTATCTCTGGGCTTTCTATCCTGTTCCATTGATATTTCTGTTTTTGTGCCAGTACCATATTGTCTTAATTACTGTAGATTTGTACTATAGTGTAAAGTCAGGAAGTCTGATTCTGCCAGCTCTGTGTTTTACCCTCAAGACTGCTTTGGCTATTCGGGGTCTTTTGTGTCTCCATACAAATTTTAAGATTTTCTGTTCTAGTTCTGTAAAAAATGCCATTGGTTTTTTGATAGGGATTGCATTGAATCTGTAGATCGCTTTGGGTAGTACAGTCATTTTCACAATATTGATTCTTCCAATCCAAGAACATGGTATATATCTCCATCTCTTTGTGTCATATTTGATTTCTTTCATCAGTGTCTTATAGTTTTCTGAGTACAGGTCATTTACCTCCTTAGGTAGGTTTATTCCTAGGTATCTTATTCTTTTTGTTGCACTGGAAAATGGGATTGTTTCCTTAATTTCTCTTTCTTATCTTTCGTTGCTAGTGTATAGTGATGCAAGAGATTTCTGTGCATTAATTTTGTATCCTGCAACATTACCAAATTAATTGATTAGCTCTAGTAGTTTTCTGGTGGCATCTTTAGGATTATCTATGCATAGTATGATACCACCTGTAAACAGTGACAGTTTAACTTCTTCTTTTCCAATTTGTATTCCTTTTATTTCTTTTTCTTCTCTGATTGCCGTGGCTAGGACTTCCAGAACTATGTTAAATAATAGTGGCCAGAGTGGACATCCTTGTCTTGCTCCTGATCTTGGAGGAAATGCTTTCTGTTTTTCACCATTGAGAATGATGTTTGTTGTGGGTTTGTCATATATAGCCTTTATTATGTTGATGAAGCTTCCCTCTATGCCCACTTTCTGGAGAGTTTTTATCATTAATGGGTGTTGAATTTTGTCAAAAGCTTTTTCTGAATCTATTGAGATGATCGTATTGTTTTTATTTTTCAGTTTGTTAATATGGTGTATCACATTGATTGATTTGTGTATATTGAAGAATCCTTGCATCCCTGGGATAAATCCCACTTGATCATGGTGTATGATCCTTTTAATGTGTTTTTTTTTTCTTTTTTAGTATATATATATATATATTTTTTTTTTTTTTTTTTTGCGGTACGCGGGCCTCTCACAGTTGTGGTCTCTCCTGTTGTGGAGCACAGGCGCCGGACGCGCAGGCTCAGCGGCCATGGCTCACGGGCCCAGCTGCTCCACGGCACGTGGGATCCTCCTGGACTGGGCCATGAACCCGTGTCCCCTGCATCAGCAGGCGGACTCTCAACCACTGCGCCACCAGTGAAGCCCTTAATGTGTTTTTGAATTCTGTTTGCTAGTATTATGTTGAGGATTTTTGCATCTATATTCATCAGTGATATTGGTGTGCAATTTTTTTTTTTTGTAGTATCTTTATCTGGTTTTGGTGTCAAGGTGATGGTGGCCTTGCAGAATGAGTTTGGGAATGTTTCTTCATCTGCAGTTTTTTGGAAGAGTTTGAGAAGGATGGGTGTAAGCTCTTCTCTAAATGTTTGATAGAATTCACCTGTGAAGCCATCTGGTCCTGGACTTTTGTTTGTTGGGAGATTTTAATCACAGTTTCAGTTTCATACTTGTGATTGGTCTGTTCATATTTTCTATTTCTTCCTGTTTCAGCCTTGGAGGTTATACCTTTCTAAGAATTTGTCCATTTCTTCCAGGTTGTCCATTTTTTTGGCATAGAGTTGCTTGTAGTAGACTCTTATGATGCTTTGTATTTCTGCAGTGTTCATTGTAACTTCTCCTTTTTCATTTCCAATTTTACTGGTTTGAGTCCTCTCCCTCTTTTTCTTGGTGAGTCTGGCTAAAGGTTTATCAATTTTATCTTCTCAAAGAACCAGCTTTGAGTTTTATTGATCTTTGCTATTGTTTTCTTTGTTTCTATTTCATTTATTTCTACTCTGATCTTTATGATTTCTTTCCTTCTACTAATTTTGGGTTTTGTTGGTTCTCCTTTCTCTAGTTCCTTTTGGTGTAAAGTTAGATTGTTTATTTGAGATTTTTCTTGTTTCTTGAGTTAGGATTTTATTGCCATAAACTTCCCTTTTAGAACTGCTTTTGCTGCATCCCATAGGTTTTGGATTGTCATGTTTTCATTGTCATTTGTCTCTAGGTATTTTCTGATTTCATCTTTGATTTTTTCAGTGATCTCTTGCGTATTTAGTAATGTATTGTTTAGCTTCCATGTGTGTTTTTTTTTTTACTTTTTTCCCTTTAATTTATTTCTAATCTCATAGCGTTGTGGTCAGAAAAGATGCTTGATATGATTTCAATTTTCTTAAATTTTTACTGAGGCTTGATTTTTGACCCAAGATGTGATTTATCCTGGAGAATGTTCTGTGTGCACTTGAGAAGAAAGTGTAATCTGCTGTTTTTGGATGGAATGTCCTATAAATATCAATTAAATCTATCTGGTCTATTGTGTCATAAAGCTTGTGTTTCCTTATTAATTTTCTGTCTGGATTATCTGTCCATTGGTGTAATTGAGGTGTTAAAGTTGCCCACTGTTATTGTACTACTGTCGATTTTTTCTTTTATAGCTGTTAGCATTTGCCTTATGTATTGTGGTGTTCCTATGCGGGTGCATATATATTTATAATTGCTATATCTTCTTCTTGGATTGATCCCTTGATCATTATGTAGTGGCCTTCCTTGTCTCTTGTAACATTCCTTATTTTAAAATCTGTTTTGTCTGATATGAGTATTGCTACTCCAGCTTTCTTTTGATTTCCGTTTTCATGGAATATCTTTTTCCATCCCCTCACTTTCAGTCTTTATGTGTCTGTAGGTCTGAAGTGGGCCTCTTGTATACAGCACATATAAGGGCCTTGTTTTTCTATCCATTCAGCAAACCTGTGTCTTTTGATTGGAGCATTTAATCCATTCACATTTAAGGTAATTATTAATATGTATATTCCTATTACCATTTTCTTAATTGTTTTGTGTTTGTTTTTGTAAGTCCTTTACTTCTCTTGTGTTTCCCACTTAGAGAAGTTCCTTTAGCATTTGTTAGACAGCTGGTTTGGTGGTGCTGAATTCTCTTAGCTTTTGCTTGTCTGTAAAGCTTTGATTTCTCTGTTGAAGCTGAATGAGACCCTTGCTGGGTAGAGTAATCCTGGTTGTAGTTTCTTCCCTTTCATAATTTTACATATATTGTGCCACTCCCTTCTGTCTTGCAGCATTTCTGCTGAGAAATCAGCGTTAACCTTATGGGAGTTCCCTTATACGTTATTTGTCATTTTTCCCTTGTTGCTTTTAATAATTTTTCTTTGTTTTTATTTTTGTCAATTTGATTACTTTGTGTCTTGGCATATTTCTCTTTGGGTTTATCCTGCCTGGGACTCTCTGTGCTTCCTTGACTTGGGTGTTTTTTTCCTTTCCCATGTTAGGGAAATTTTCAACTGTAAACTCTTCAAATATTTTCTCAGGTCCTTTCTCTCTCTCTTCTCCTTCTTGGACCCCTATGATGTGAATGTTGGTACATTTACTGTTGTCCCAGAGGTCTCTTAAGCTATCTTCATTTCTTTTCTTTTTTCTTTATTCTGTTCCATGGAAGTGAATCCCACCATTCTGTTTTCCAGGTCACTTAACCGTTCTCCTGCCTCAGTTATTCTGCTATTGATTCCTTCTAGTGTATTTTTCATTTCAGTTATTATATTGTTCATCTCTATTTGTTTGTTCTTTAATCCTTCTAGGTGTTGTTCTTTAATTCTTCTAGGTGTTTGTTCTTTAATTCTTCTAGGTCTTTGTTAAACATTTCTTGCATTTCTCCATCTTTGCCTCCATTCTTTTTTCCAACGTCCTGGATCATCTTCACTCTCATTATTCTGAATTCTTTTTTTGGAAGGTTGCCTATCTCCATTTCATTTAGTTGTTTTTCTGGGGTTTTATCTTGTTCTTTCATCTGGTACATAGTCTTCTGCCTTTTTATTTTGTCTATCTTTCTGTGAATGTGGTTTTCATTCCACAGGCTGCAGGATTGTAGTTCTTCTTGCTTCTGCTGTCTGCCTTCAGGGGTGCACATATGTTTTTGATTTATGGTTTTCTCCAGGTATATGCTCCAGATTGGGATTGCTGGAACATATGGTAGTTCCATTTTTAGTTTTTCGAGGAACCTCCATACTGTTCTACATAGTGGTTGTACCAATTTACATTCCCACCAACAGTGTGGGAGGGTTCCCTTTTCTCCACATCCTCTCCAGCATTTATTATGTGTACACATTTTGATGATGGCCATTCTGACTGGTGTGTAGTTTTGATTTGCATTCTCTAATAATTAGTGATGTTGAGCATCTTTTCATGAGTTTCTTGGCCATCTGTATGTCTCCCTGGAGAAATGTCTATTTAGGTCTTCTGCCCATTTTTTGATTGGGTTGTTTGTTTTATTGATATTGAGCTGCATGTGCTGTTTGTATATTTTTTACAAGTTTTCTTTCTTTCTGAAGAACTTCCTTAAAAATTTTTAAAGTAAGTCTCCTAGCAACCAATCTCTTAGTTTCCCCTCCTATGAAAATCTCTTTCTTTCACATTCATTCTCTGAAGATATTTTCACTGGATATAAAATTCTGAATTGTGATTATACTGCCTTCTGGCCTCTGATGAAAGAATTCTTTTTCTCAGCTGCTTAAAAAGTTTTTTCTTTATCTTTTGTTTTCACCAGATTATTATGTGTCTAGGCATGATCTTATTTGAGTTTAACCATTTGGGTTCTGCAGAACTTCTTAAATCTGTAAATTTATTTTTCATCAAATATGGAATATTTTAGTTATTTCTTCAAATAGTTTGTTTCTTTATCAATCTCTCCCCTCCTCAGATTCCAATGGCACAAATGTTAGATGAATACATATGTCCCATAGGTCCCTACTATGTTCATTTATTTTTAATTTTGTCTCATTCTTGTTCAGTGTGGATGATTTTTATTGATCTGCATTCAGTTTTAATGACTCTTCATCTACCATATCCATTCTTCTATTGAGCCCACCTGGTGATTTTTTTCTTTCAGATACTTTCTGCAGCTCTAAACTCCTCATTTGGTTCTTTTCATAAGTTCTATGTCTTATTCGAGAAGTCCTCTTTCTGTTAATTTCAACAACATCCACCGTTTCTTCACTGAGTATGGTTATGGGAGCTGCTTCAAAGGCTTTGTAAAGACTGTCCTGTCCAATTTTTAAATTTAATGTAATTGAAATGTATTTAATGCATTACTGATTACAATAATTGCTGTTGGTTTTTGTCAGTTATCAAATTTAAGGGGATTCCCTTTATCTCTATATAATTAAAGTTTTAGTTAGGAATGGCTCCTGTATTTTATCAAGTTATTCTTTAAAATCTATTAAAAGATCATAAAAGTTCTTTACAGATGTTAATATAAGGGATTATATTGGCAGATTTTTATGATATTAAATTACCATTGCATTCCTGGAATAAGTTTTGTTTTACTGTAATATATTTTTCATTTTACTCTTTGCTGGATTCTATTTGTGAGTATTTTGTTTGTAATTTTGAATCTATATCAATGAATGCTATTTGTCTCTAGTCTTATTTTTTCAGTATTTTGTAAGTTTTGATATTGACACTGTATTATTTTATGAAATGAATTAGAGAATTTTTAAAACTTTTTTGTGGTTATTCATCTTTTCATATATGTTAACTTAAAGACATCAGTTATAACTTATTTCCATTCTAGCTTTGGGATGGCTTTACAGTCCAACATTTCCACATTCCTTAATTATATTATCAGAATATTGGAAAATTATTATTTTTTCTGTGATGGGATTATAATTTTCAGGGTGGGGATATTCCTTTATACACTTAACAAATATTTATTGAGTGCCTACTTTGTGCAAGGCAAAGATTGTCTCCATTATTTCATAGAAATAAAGCCCTTGTATTTTTTCATTTGCACACATGAACTGAAATTTTACAGTGTCTTTTATTCAGTCTTTGCCATTATTGTCAATATTGGTGGGGATGCCTGTGATTTTTGGAGTTACTAAGGCTGACGTAATCTTTGAATGAATAAATGAATGACTGAATGTAGGAAAATGTCTTATGAAACACTACACAATTTTTACCTCTGAAAACAAGATTTAATCTCATTCAACTAATTGATCTCCCTCATGGAAATTATGCTATATGGCCTTTTTGCTATGCAACTTCCACAAAATTTTTCACATATTTCTTGTCTGGAATGTGCCTGGTCACATAAATTTATCTAAAGAAAATACACTTTAATTCCATTGAGACAACTTGAAAAATCCATTTGTCTTCTTAACAAGACAATTATGAAAACTAAATTCTAAATATTTTTGGATTAACAGGTCTGTAGTGAAATCCAGGAAGGAATATATTTAATAAGAATCTTAGGGGATAATTGTGATCAGCCATAATTGTACGTCTTGTATGTTTGGAAGTAGACTTCTTGAAAACCTGTACTAGGAATATTGCCCTCTATTATAAAAGCAATTGAATTTATTATTCAATAAGAAATAGTGTATGGTGATAGGAGGTACCTTAGTGTTCAGGAAAAGGGGTCAGATTTGGAGCAAAATTCTTTACTCACACTGTAGACTTGAGCAAGTCTGAAACTTTGAGACACATTTTCCTCACACTGTAGGATAACAGAACTGACACTACAGAATTTTTTGTGTTGTATGGAATATAACTAAAAATGAAGTACCTAACTAACACTGTGCTTGGTATATGACAGGTACTCTACAATAGCTATTGCCATTTTTGTCATTATTAAATATGCAACTGCTGAGAACTGACCAGATAGTGTATTGACTTTGCAGAGTGGATATGTATCCTCATGAGGCTATATATTGGCATATGGTGAAGTTGGGTTTAGAGTGAAGTTATGATCTGTTGAGGGGGATGTATTCTTTTATACATTTAACAAATATTTATTTAGTGCCTACTTTGTGCCATGCATTGACCTAAGCATTATGAATAAAACAGTAGAAAAATAAAACAGATAACAATATTGACCCAATGCATCTTATATTCCAGTGGTTATGGCAACAAAATTTTCCACATAATGGCAGTCAGGTAATACTTGTGTATTTGAAACACAATTTGAAAAATAATTTTTGCAAGCCAAACAGTTCAAGAATACCCAAACCCTCAACACAATCAACTTCTAGGTGGATACAATCTGAGGAGATTACAAGATAATGATGAACAGAAATGAACATTCATAAACATTTTTGTTTAGAAGAATTTTTAATAATGTCTTTGATTTCTTTGTTGTGCTCCTTGAATTCCAAAGGTTGTTAGTTACACCTCTGGTATGACCAAGTATTGAAGCAACCTTCCTGCAGATAAAAACTATCAACTCCAAACATAATACAAAAACAACTATCTAAAGGTACTGGAGAAAAACCAAAAACAGAAAGATTCTGGAGGGTCTCAAGACTTGGAAGAAGAGAACAGCACTGGTTGAATTTCCAAATTTCATGACTTACAGTCAAAGAGGAAGATGCAGTCTATGTCAGGTCAAGTGCCTAAACCTCCAAAAAATCTGTAGTTATTGTAGCCCAAAGAAACTGAGGACAGAGTTTGAGGAAATCTCAAAGCTGAAAGTTGAGGGAGCATATAGGAAAGGGTAGAGATAGAGGGAACCATAGATTCTTCTCTGGGGTACCATAAACTTGGCTTAAATCTCTAGCTAACCTCTGAACCATACATGTCTGGGGCAAAATCAAATTTCCTGAGTTGCCAAATTATAAAATTCAAAATATTCAAGTTTCATCAAAGGTAAGAGGAATGCAAAGAAACTAGAAAGTATGGCGCATTCACAGGAACAAAAAATTAATAGGAAATGATCCTGAGGAACCCTAGGCATTAGACTTACTAGACAAAGACTTTAAATAAACTCTCTCAAAAATGCTCAGATAGCCAAAGGAAACCATGGACAAAGAATTAAAGGAAACCAGAATTTTGTCTCAACAAATCAAGAATAGCAATAAAGGGATATAAATTATAAAAAGAAATTAAATAGAAATTTGGGGGATAAAAGTACAAAAATTTAATTAAAAATTTACTAAACCAATTCAACTGCAGAATTGAGCAGAAAGAAGGAAGAATTAAGGAACTTGGTGATAGGTCAATTTAGATTATCTAGTTTGAGAAGAAGAAAGGGAAAAAAATGAAGAAAAATGAACAGCACCTGAGAGAAACAAGACACTATCAAGTTTACTAAGCTCAATGAATGCTAAGCATATATTACTCCAAGAGATCCACACCAAGACATTATGGTCAAAATTACAAAGGATCTTTAAAAAATTAATAATGAATTTTCTTTAGAAACCATGGAGGCCAGAAGGCAGTGAGATGACATATTTAAAGTGCTCAACAGGAGCTTCCCTTGTTGCACAGTGGTTAAGAATCTGCCTGCCAATGCAGGGGACACAGGTTCGAGCACTGGCCCGGGAATATCCCACATGCTGCAGAGCAACTAAGCCCATTCACCTCAACTACTGAGCCTGTGCTCTAGAGGCCAAAAGCCACAACTACTGAGCCTACGTGCCTAGAGCCCATGCTCTGCAACAAGAGAAGCCACCACAATGAGAAGCCCATGCACCACAACTAGAGAAAGCCCACGTGCAGCAAAGAAGACCCAGAGCAGCCAAAAATAAATAAAATAAATAAATAAACAAAAATAAATAAAGTGATCAACAGCAACAACAACAATTCTGTCAACCAAGAATTCTGCATATGGCAAAACTCTAAACTATCCTTCAAAAAATGGAGAAATTGAGATTTAAGGCACAATAAAGTCAACAAAGTTGATAAACCTTTAACTAGAAATACTAAGAAAAAAAGAGAGAGAAGACACAAATTTCTAAAATTATAAATGAAAGTGGGGAAGGGCATTATTACTGACCTTACAGAAATTAAAAGGATTATAAAAGAATAAATGAACAATTGTACTCCAACAAACCACATAACCTAAATAAAATGGACAAATGACAAATCCCTAAAAGCATGCAAGCTACTAAAAGTGACTCAAGGGACTTCCCTGGTGGTGCAGTGGTTAAGAATCCACCTGCCAATACAGGGGACTTGGGTTCGAGCCCTGATCTGGGAAGATCCCACATGCTGCGGAGCAGCTAAACCCATGCGCCACAACTACTGAACCTGTGCTCTAGAGCCCACGAGCCACAACTACTGAGCCTGCGTGCCACAACTACTGAAGCTTGTGTGCCTGAAGCCCATGCTCCACAACAAAGAGTAGCCCCCACTCGCTGCAACTAGAGAAAGCCTGTGTGCAGCAATGAAGACCCAACACAGCCAAAATAAATAAATTAAATTAATTAATTATTTTTTTTTAAAAAATGACTCAAGAAGAAATAAAGACTCTGATTAGACTTTATAACAAGTAAAGACATTGCATCAGTAATCAAAAAACCTTCCAACAAGACAAGTCCTGGAGCAGATGGCTTCACTGGTCAAATTTTATCAATTATTTAAAGAAGAACTAATACCAATACTTTTCAAACTCCTACAAAATAAAAGATTAGGGAACATTTGTAATTCATTCTATGAGACCAGCATTATCCAGATACCAAAGCCAGATAATGACATCACAGGAAAAGATAATTATAGACCAATATCACTTATGAATATAGATGCAAAAATCCTCAACAAAATGCTAGCAAACTAAATTCGGCATCATATTATACACCGTGACCAAGTGTGACTTATCCCAAGAATGAAAGGTGGCTCAGCACATAAAAAATCAATTAATGTAATGCATCACATTAATAGAATGAAGATAAGAAAACCACGTGGTCATCTCAAATGATGTAGAAAAAGCGGTTAACAAAATCTCTCATCATTAAAAACACAGAACATACTAGGAATAAAAGGAAACTTCCTCAACATGATAAAAGGCACGTATGAAAAACCCACAGCTAACATATCCTACTCAATAATGAAATAATGAAAGATTATTCTTTACGATCAGGAGAAAGACAAGATATCTGCTTTCACTACTTATATTCAACATTGTACCAGAAATTCTATCTAGAGAAATCAAGTGAAAGAAAATAAAAGGCAGAGGAAAATTGGAAAAGAAAAAATAAAATTACCTCTCTTTGCAGATGATGTGATCTTACATATGGAATATCCTAAAGAACCCACACACAAAAATATAGATCTAATAAATAAATTCAGCAGAGTTGAAGGTTTCAAGATTAATACATGAAAATTAGGTATAGTTCTAAACAAGAGCAATGAGCAATCCATAAAGGAAATTAAGAAAATTTCATTTATGAGAGCATGCAAAAAAATTTCAACTGATAAGAGCATCAGCCATAGAAAAGAATGAAGTACTGATAGAAGCTACAAAATGGATGAACCTCAAAAAGAAAGAAACCAGACACAAAAGGTCGCCTATTGTATGATTCCATTTATATAAAATAACCAGATTAGCTAAATTCAAGAGACAAAAAGCAGATAAGAAATTGTCAGGGGCTGGGGGTGGGGTGGCAAAAATGGAGAGTGACTGCCTAATGGGTAGTGGTTTCCTTTTGCAATGATGAAATGTTTTGGAACCAGAAAAAGGTGATGGTTGCATAATGTTGTGAATGGACTAAATGCCTCTAGATTGTACACTTTAAAGTGATTAATTTTATAATATGTAAATTTTACCTCAATAAAAAATAATGTATGTAACACTGAATGCATTATCATCAGCATCGTCATATCATTACTATGGAAAACAATGTTTACCAAATTTTACTTTCTTTTATAAACTTAGATTATGAGAAGAAAAAATACGTAGACTAAATTTAAAACTACAGTTGGTATAATTTACATAACATGTTCTTGTCTTCTCTCTGTTCTCTTTCAGATTATGTCTGGCCATTACCTAGATATTTGTGCCCCGTCTGGATTTCTTTAGATGTTTTGTTTTCTACGGCGTCCATCATGCACCTCTGCGCTATTTCGCTGGATCGGTATGTAGCAATACGTAATCCTATTGAGCATAGCCGTTTCAATTCACGGACTAAGGCCATCATGAAGATTGCTATTGTTTGGGCAATTTCTTTAGGTAATTAACTTTCTTGGCCAGTAGAATTGCAGCGGCTATGCTCAATACTTTCGGATTATGTACTGTGAACAACGTGCAGACGTCGACTGGTAACATTTGCGTTTAATCGGGATTCTTCTATTTAATAATTATTCTTAACCTATTTATCTGATATTTAGGTTAACAATAATGTAAGAAATGTAAAGTATATAAATATGCAAATGTAAAGTTTCCTTTTATCCTGCTAAATTATTTTATGTGTCAAAAATGCCAATGAATTCTGCAACACAGACACATAACCTTTGAGATAATTAAAACGATTTGAAGATGACAAAGATACATGGTAAAATCTAAATTTTTAAAATGCAGCTTTTAAATCTTAGAAGAGATCAATCTATCCCAGAATATTAATCTTAATATTTTTATTCTAATTCTATATCTTCAGTGGAAAACTTTATAGTGCAAGATGAATCTTCACAAAGTCAAAATTTATGCTGTTAATCAACCTAAAATATACTATTTCCCCTTCATTTTTAAATATCTCCTTGAATTCTGGTTATACAGAAACAAAAACATCTATTGGTTTCTTTAAAGATTTGGGGGAGAGAAATGATCATCTTATTGTTTTTATTTAAAATATTCATGCTCAACAATACTAATATTCAAGTCACAAAATTTAACCAATTGGAATATAAGGGATTTTACAATCCATTTTCTCCTTTTTTTTCTCCTCCAGTTGGAACGTACATTTAGTGTCTCATTAAATAATTCCTCTTCAAAGTTATGTTTCTGTAAAAGATTCTGATAAATTTTACAATATCAAGATGTCTTTACTGATATCATCTAAAGATCTTGACTCTGGGTTCATTGATTAAATAAATTTAAGTTTTAAGATTGTTCTATTATAGGTGAATGCACACACACACACACACACACACACACACACCTACAGATAAAAAACAGTGAAATTTCTCCAAGAAAAAAAAGTGAATCTATATACACAATTTGACCTGCATATTCAAGGACTTACACATTTTACCCTCTCCATCATGAAGACCTTCTCTAGAAAGATGCCAGTTCTTATGGCGCTTACAAAGGAAATACACAGCTAAATTAAATCAGAATATTAAAAGCATCACCTTCTAACAATTGCAGACTGGGTAATTTGGACTGACTCTTGTGCTAAATACAACAAAAATATGGGGAAAATACTATAAGCATTGAGAAGCTAATAAGAAAATCTACAAACAATAAATGCTAGAGAGGGTGTGGAGAAAAGGGAACCCTCTTGCACTGTTGGTGGGAATGTAAATTGATACAGCCACTATGGAGAACAGTATGGAGGTTCCTTAGAAAAGTAAAAATAAAACTACCATACGACCCAGCAATCCCACTACTGGGCATACACCCTGAGAAAACCATAATTCAAAAAGAGTCATGTACAACAATGTTCATTGCAGCTCTATTTACAATAGCCAGGACATGGAAACAACCTAAGTGTCCATTGACAGATGAATGGATAAAGAAGATGTGGCACACATATATAATGGAATACTACTCAGCCATAAAAAGAAATGAAAATGAGTTATTTGTAATGAGGTGGATGGACCTAGAGTCTGTCATATAGAGTGAAGTAAGTCAGAAGGAGAAAAACAAATACCATATGCTAACACATATATATGGAATCTAAAAAAAAAAAAAATGATTCTGAAGAACTTAGGGGCAGGGCAGGAATAAAGATGCAGACGTAGAGAATGGACTTGAGGACACGGGGAGGGGGAAGGGTAAGTTGGGACAAAATGAGAGAGTGGCATGGACATATATACACTACAAAATGTAAAATAGATAGCTAGTGGGAAACAGCCACATAGCACAGGGAGATCAGCTCTGTGCTTTGTGACCACCTAGAGTGGTGGGATAGGGAGGGTGGGAGGGAGACACAAGAGGGAGAAGATATGGGGATATATGCATATGTATAGTTGATTCACTTTGTTATAAAGCAGAAACTAACACACCATTGTAAAGCAATTATACTCCAATAAAGATGTTAAAAAAAAAAAGATAGACATCCATAAAAAGACAGAAATTCAGGAAAAATGATTATGACTTTTGGGTCACGTCTGCTAATGAGGCATTTGCAAACCTGAAGATGTGATGACAGGTTGAGAAGCTCATTCAAGTCTCACGAGCCTGGCAAGGGTCAACCAACCTGGGCTTAGTTTGGGATCCCAAAGGACTGTACACTAGAAGTAAGGATGAACCAGGGTTAAACCACCCTTGGCATGGAGTTCAGGCCTGGTTCAAGCCACCCATCTAAGCAAAATAATCTTGAGCCTGGAAATTGGATTAAGGTGATTTCATAGTCTTCACCTTTCCAATTTTCTTGATATAAACAAAAAAATCCTTATCATCCTAGGCTTCAAATGACTTCTTTCAATAATTTTCAATTCCTGTAACTGAAATACAATGATAAACAGACACATGAATAAACAAGACAAATGAACTAGCTATAACACAATAAAAGATAATACAAATGAACCCAGAGGCACTCAAGATAGTTGAATTACCTGACATAGACTTTAAACAACTATTTGTAGTGTGAACATGGAAATTACAAGCTGAACTTACATATTTCAGCAAGAAACTGCAAGCTATAAAGGGTGACATTTAAGATATAAGAAACAACGAGAAAACCTGGAGTTCAAACATATCAGGAAAACCTTAGAACTCAAAGACAGATTAGACATGGCTAAAGAGAGCATTATTGGAGGTCAGTCAGAAGAAACTGTGATGAATGAAGCAAGGAAAATCAGAAGGATATAAAGGGGAAAATAAGAAGATAATGGACATACAGTACAAAGTGAGAAGAATTCCACAAGGTGAGAAAAGAATGGCAGAAAAGCAATATTTGAAGAAATAATGGCTTTTCAAATTGATGAAAAACACCGATTCTCTCATTTAAAGAGCTCAACAAGTCTCAAGAAGAATGAATAAAAAACAATCAACATTTAGACCCAACATTGTGACATTGCAGAAAAAGAGAAAACATATATCAACCTTAAAGAAAAAAAGATCAAGTTAGTTCAGTAGAGCAACGATAAGATGGATGAATGCCTTCTCAACAGCAACAGTGAAAACTAGAAGATATTAAAATGATAGTGTCAGTGTGCTGATGAAAAGTGAATGCTGGGACTTCCTGGGAAGCCCAGTGGTTAAGACTCACACTTGCACTGCAGAGGGTGCATGTTCGATCCCTGATCTGGGAACTAGGATCCCGCATGGCACAGGAAGTGGTGAAAAAAACATTTTTTTTAAGTGAATGCTAAATTAGAATCATATATTCAGCAAAATTATACCTCAAGAATCAAAGTGAAATAAAGACATTATCAAGCAAAAACTAAGAGAACATGACAAAAGCAGGCTCCTGCTTAACAAAATACTAAAGGATGTTCTTCAAACAAAGAAAAATGGCCACAAAAGGAAGGTTGGAGATGCAGGAAGCAATTAAGTGCAATGAAAATGGTAAATGTGTAGTTAAATATAAATAAACATTGACTGTATAAAACAATAATGATAATGTCTTATGGCATTCAGTATATTAATGGAACTAAAATGCACAAAACAATAGCATATAAGAACAGAGCATTGAAAGTAAACTTTTATCATTGTCCAGGAGAAAAATAAAAATGATATTTAGTATTAAGCTTTGATGAATAAAGTATAACTGTCCATTCAACGGTAATCACTAATAGAAAGGAAACGTTTACCTTCCAAATTTTTAGAAGAATATTAGAGAATAATATAGCAAATCCAAAAGGAGGCAATAAAAGATAAAAAATAGGAACACAGATCAGGTGGGAAAATATAGAAACACATACTAAGATGGCAAAATTAAAACCAAATATATCCATAATTATATTAATTGTAAATGGGACTAAATATTCTAAGACTATCAGATAAGATTTGAAAAAATAATCCAACTATGTGTTTATAAGACACATATATATCATAAGGAAAGTAAGGGATTAAAAAGGTACTCCACACAAACACTAACCAACAGAAAGATTGTATAGCTATATTAGTAATCTACCAGAATAGATTTTTCAGCAAAAAACAATTATTTTAAAGAAAGAAGGTTACTTCATGATTATGAAGGAGTTAATTCATTTGGAAGACATAGAATAATGAATGTATGTATATAATATTATGGCCTCAACATTACTAAATTAAACATGGACAGAATTGTAAGGACAAATAGGCAAGTCTACAATAATGGTGTAAAATTTTAACACACACTTTTCAGTGATTTATGAGGACAATGAAAAAAGCTGAACTAATTGACAAGTGAAAAATACATATTCCTATCATTTGCATAAGAAATATTTATCATAATTGACCATATATTCGGCCATAAATTAATTCTCAATAAGTTTCAAGTGTTGGAATCATAAAGTAATTCAAATTCAAATGAAATAGAAATGTTTACCAAAAGGTAACTAGAAAAATCTACATATATTTGGAAATTAAGAAATTATTTTCCAATAAACTATGACCCAATGGATTTAGAATCCACTGATGACTTTTCTCTGAACCATTTATTATTATGTGATTGTAAACTAATAATTTTTTCTCACTTTATTATTCTTTCTTCCTTTATTAGATGGCATTGTACTGTAAGGAAGGTTTTCCCTCCCACTTTGTTATTCATTTATTCATATTGGTAAATACTCCTGAATTCTTTTGTAATCAATGTAACTTAATTCATTACTGTCCTTAATTATTTTGACACTCAAATTGTCCCAGATTTGTCCAAAAACTCCTTTTGTTATGTCCCATCAGCACATTAAGAACTTTTTTACTTTCTGTCGTTGATTTTGCCAGATTTACCCTTTATTTTCCATGTCCCAGTTCTGAAATCAGTTATTTCATACAAGGAACCCTTGGGTTTTTTTAGTGGTCAGAGGTTTTACAAACAGATATGGAATCTAGGTACACTCATTGCTATATCTATGCCTTTAATTCCAATCCAGTAACACAGGATTCTTCTGCTACCTTCCCAATTCCTTGTTATTCCTCACCTTTCTCACAATGAGTAACCTGATCCTCAAAAGCATCAATATATTTATTTAATATTTATATTTTCTAAATCCTACAATATGAAAATTCATTTCAGAATTGCTATCCTCATACCACTAAATAAAATTGTATTGCAATTGTTTTTTTGTTTTTGGGGTTTTTTTTTTGCCTTTAGAATGTTTCCCACTGAGGTTATATGTCAAAGCATTGTGTTCAAAATATTAGAATTAATATGGATTTTTTTCTTCTGTGTGGTTCTGTTACCAATTCTTTAAAGTTAGGGATTTTTTTGGTTTCTGTATGCATTCAGTATTGATTTATCCTACCTTGCTACCTTTATTTTTTAATATGTAAGACCTTAATATGATGTTCCAAAGTATGCAAATAGTATACTCAGAGAAGTGTCACTCTTTCTTCTCTCCCTTGGTTAACCCATTCAATAATTTCTAGACTACACTTCAAAGTTTATTTTTGCAAAAAACTATATATATACTTGTTTCTCCTTTCTTAGATAAAAGATAAAATACTACATACATGTTAACACTTTGCTGTTCTTTACTTTGTAATATGTCCTGGGAATCCCTCTCTATCCATTCATACTACGATGGTAGATGTAAACCCAAATATCATGTAAATGACCTAAACACTCTGTTTAAAAGCCAAATTCCTTTTTTAAATGCTCATTAGTACTGCATTTTATATATATATCATAATTTATTTAACCAGTCTCTTGTGTAGTATGAGCATTTGTTTCTAGTATTTTGTAATTACCAATAATTCCACCAGAAATAATCATTCTCTCACTCTGTGTGTGTGTGTGTTTCATATTTTTGAAAGTTTAATTTCACCAAATATTCCTCTTTCAGTCTTTCATAATGAAGTAAGATATTAGCTGTAAGGCTTCCCTGGTGGCGCAGTGGTTGAAAGTCCACCTGCTGATGCAAGGGACATGGGTTTGTGCCCCGGTCCAGGAAGATCCCACATGCAGCAGAAGATGTTAGCTGTAGGTGTCTTACAGATGTCCTCTATGAGGTTGAGATAGTTCCCTTCTATTTTTTGTATGGTCACTATTTTATCATAAAAACACATTGGATTTTGTCCTTTATTCTATTAATATCACGTTACATTGATCGATTTTCACATGCTGATACAACCTTGCATTCTTTGGATAAATTCCCCTGGCTCTTGATGTATACTCATTTTTATATGTTGCTGGATTTGGTTGGCTAGTATGTTGTTGAGGATTTTTGTACTTATATTAAGAAAAAGTACTGGTCTGTGGTTTTTCTTTTTATATGACATCTTTGTCTTTTTTTTGGTCTCAGGAGTAATACTAGCTTCATAAAATGAGATGGGAAATATTCTTTCTTTTTCTATTTTTTGGAAGAATTTTTGAATGATTGGTGTTAATTCTTTAGACATTTGATAGAATTCACCAGTGAAGCCATTTGGGCCTGAGCAGTACTTAGTGGAGTTTTTTAATGTCAAATGGAATCTCTTTACTGTAACAGGTCTATTCATATTTTCTTTTTCTTTGTGAATTAGTCTTCATAGCTTGTGTATTTTTTTAATTCATGTATTTCCATACAAATTGTAAAGTTTTTGTTCTAATTCTGTGAAAAATGCCTTGGTAATTTGATAGGTATTGCATTGAATCTGTAGATTGCTTTGGGTAGTATAGCCATTTTGACAATTTTGATTCTTCCAATCCAAGAACATGGCATATCTCTGCATCGACCCCAACTAGCCAAAGCAATCTTGAGAAAGAAAAATGGAACTGGAGGAATCAGGCTCCCTGACTTCAGATTATACTACAAAGCTACAGTAATCAAAACAGCATGGTATTGGCAGAAAAACAGACATACAGATCAATGGAACAGAATAGAGAGTCTAGAAATAAACCCACACACCTATGGTCAATTAATCTATGACAAAGGAGGTAAGAATATACAATATAGAAAAGACAGTCTCTTCAGTAAGTGGTGCTGGGAAAACTGTAGAGCTACATGTAAAAGAATGAAATTAGAACATTCCCTAACACCATACACAAAAATATATTCAAAATGGATTAAAAGCCTAACTGTAAGGCCAGATACTATAAAACTCTTAGCATAGGCAGAACACTCTCTGACATAAATTGCAGCAATATCTTTTTTGATCCATCTCCTAAAGAAAATAAAATCAAAAGTAAATAAATGGGACCTAATTAAACTTAAAAGCTTTTGCACAGAAAAGGAAACCATAAACAAAACAAAAAGACAACCCATAGAATGGGAGAGGATATTGGCAAATGAAGCGACTGACAAGGGATTAATCTCCAAAATATACAAATAGCTCATGCAGCTCAATATCAAAAAAACAAACAACCCAGTCCAAAAATGGGTGGAAGATCTAAATAGACATTTCTCCAATAAAGACATACAGGTGGCCAAAAAGTACATGAAAAGATGCTCAACATCACTAATTATTAGAGAAATTCAAATCAAAACTACAATGAGGTATCATGTTACACCAGTCAGACTGGCCATCATAAAAAAATCTAAAAACAATAAATGCTGGAGAGGGTGTTGAGAAAAGGGAACCTTCCTACACTGTTGGTGGGAATGTAAATTGGTACAACCATTATGGAGAACAGTATGGAGGTTCCCTGAAATACAAAAAATAGAGCTACCATATGATCCAGCAGTCCCACTCTTGGGCATGTATCTGGAGAAAACAATAATTCAAAAGGATACATCCACCCCAATGTTCATCACAGCACTATTTACAATAGCCAAGACACGGAGGCAAACTAAATGTCCATTGGCAGAGGAGTGGATAAAGAAGATGTGGTACATATATACAATGGAAAATTAGCCATAAAAAAGAATGAAATAATTCCATTTGCAGCAACATGGCTGGACCTAGAGATTATCTTACTGAGTGAAGTAAGTCAGACAGAGAAAGACAAATATCATATGATATCACTTATATGTGGATTCTAAAAAAAATGGTACAAATGTACTTATTTACAAAACAGAAATAGAGTCACAGATGTAGAAAACAAACTTATGGTTACCAGGGAGGAAGGAGGGGAGGGATAAATTGGGAGATGGGGATTGATATATACACACCAATATATATAAAATAGATAACAAATAAGGACTTACTGTACAGCACAGGGAATTCTACTCAGTACTCTGTAATGATCTATATGGGAAAAGAGTGGCTATATGTATATGTATAACTGATTCACTTTGCTGTACACCTGAAACTAACACAACATTGTAAATCAAATATACTCCAATAAAAATTACTTTAAAAATTCATGTAGATTGTCTCATTAGTTGGCATGCAGTTATTCATAGTATTTCCCTATAATCCATTTTATTTATGTCATGTATCCTCTTCTATTCATGTTTTTAGTAATTTGCATTGTCACTGTTTATTCTGGTAAGTCTAGTTAAAGTTTTATCAAGTTGGAAATTATCCCCCCAAAATCAACTTTTGTTGTGTTTTATTTCATCCTGGAAGACTCCCTATAGTATTTCTTTTTCTTTTTATAAGTTTATTTATTTATTTATTTTTGGCTGTGTTGGGTCTTCATTGCTGCGTGTAGGCTTTCTCTAGTTGTGGCAAGCGGGGATACTCTTCGCTGTGGTGCATGGGCTTCTCATTGCGGTGGCTTCTCTTGTTGTAGAGCACAGGCTCTAGGCACGGGAGCTTCAGTATTTGTGGCATGCGGGCTCAGTAGTTGTGGCTCATGGGCTCTAGAGCGCAGGCTTACTTGTTGTGGCCCATGGGCTTAGTTGCTCCGTGGCATGTGCGATCTTCCCTGACCAGGGTTCAAACCCATGTCCCCTGCATTGAAAGGCAGATTCTTAACCACTGCACCACCAGGGAAGTCCTGTTATAATATTTCTTGTAAGGCACATTTGCTAGCAACAAATTCTTAGCTTTTGTTTACTGGAAACATTTAACTTCTCTTTCATTTTTAAAGAGTAGCTTTGCTGGGCATAATATTATTGGTTAATAATATTTTTATTCCATGACTTTGAATATGTCATCCCAATGCCTCCTGGCCTCCATGGTTTCTGGTGAGAAATCAGTAAAACTTAGGGATTCCTCATCTGTGATGCGTTGCTTCTCTTTTGCTGCTTTCAAGATTCTCTTTGCCTTTGGATTTTATTTGATTACGATGTTTCCAGGTATGGATCTTTTTGAGTTTAGTATACTTGTGGTTCATTGAGATTCTTGGATGTGTAGATGAATGTTTTTTTCTGAAAATTTGAGAATATTTTGCCATCAGTTTTTAGAATATTCTTTCTGCCCCTTTCTGTTTCACTTCTCTTTTTGAGACAACCATTTTGCATATGTTGGTACACTTGATGGTGTCTCACAGTTTTCTGAGGCTCTCTTCTTTTTTCTTTATTTTTTATTCATTCTTTTCTTCAGAATGCATTATCTCATGTTTTATGATTCTCTGCCAGTTCAAATCTGTTGTTGAGCTTCTGTAGTTAATTTTTCATTTCAGATATTGTGGTCCAGAATTTCTATTTAATATTATTTTATAATTTCTGTCTTTACTGACATCATCTATTTGGTGAAGCATCATACTTATACTTTCCTTTAGTTCTTTTGACAAAGCTTTATTGCTTCAAACATTTAAAATACCTTAAAGTCTTTAGTAAGTTCACTGTCTGTGGCTTCTGTAGAAACAGTTTCTATTAGTTGCTTTTTTTCCTTGTATAGGCCACACTTTGTTTATCTGTATGTATCACAATTTTTTGTCACAACCTATACATTTTAAATAATGTAACTTAACAACTTTAGGAATCAGTTTCTTCCTTCTCCCAAGGGTTCAATGTTGTTATTTGTAGTTGTTGCTGATTTTTTTTTTTTATCACTGTTCTAAACTAATTCTCTAAAGTAGGCATTCTTTGCTGTGTATGGCCACTAAAGTTTTTGCTAAGTTAGTTTCATGGTCAGCTAATGATCAAGAGGGATTTTCTTAAGTGCTCAGACCAGTAAGTTTCCCAACCCTTCTCAAGAGGCTCTGTGTGTACATTGGAACATGTCTTCAATGCTCAGTCTGGCAGTTTACAACTCTGCCTTAGCCTTTATTTCCTGCATGCACAGAGCCTCAATGTAAGTTTTAGATGAGTACTTAGGGCCTTCTTAGATTTTCCCTAAGTCTCCACACAGCCCTACCCAGGTATATGGCCTTTTGAATTCCCCAGAAATATTTTGTAGCTTTGGAAATACCCCTATGGAAATCTCATTCCATGGCTTTTCCTCATAAGTTTTTTGTTTGGCATGTTTTCTACCTCAAGTGGTATCACCACCTCAAGCAACTGCAATACTTAACAATTGTCACTGATTGGTTTTCATAAATAACTCCCAGGGAAAGTCTGTTTGCAATGGATGAGCACTAAGTCAAGTCAAATAATGATAAACCCTGCAAGGGTTTTCCAGGAAATGGCCAAAGATGTCCAAAAAAAAAAAATTCTTTGGAATGGGGTTTTGGAAGATCTCCAACTCTATTCTGACCTTTAAAGTGCCTGCTAGGCTGCTGATCTTCAGGACTGTTATTTTCCAAGGCTACAGCAGAGCTGGGGGGTGGGGGGGATGAAAGAATGAGAATAAGGCAAGCTTAAATTCCACAAAACACTGTTCTTACGGAAGTAGAGCTTTCTTCTTGAATAAATACTCCCCGAATTACTGAAAGACTTTGGCATATTTCTGGAGTTCTGATAGGTTGATTTTGACAATATTTTCCAGTGTTCTCATTGTTTTTATAGATAAGAGCATTTTTATGTCTTTATCACCATTTCCACTAATGTCACCTCCAGTTGTATCATCATTCTTTACTTTAACCTCCTTTTGTCTTTATAATTACGCTAGGTTTCTTATAGATAAAATATAGTTGTCTTGTTTATTTATCTAATCTTGCAATCTCCACTGCTCATATTTATATCTTTTATATATAATGTGATTATTGGTATAATTGGGTTTAAAACTAATCTTTTGCTGTTTGTTACTTGTCCCCTTTTTATTGTTGTAATTTTCTGTCTTTTTTTTTTTCTTATTCTTTTTTCAATACTCAATCACCTCAGGGTCTCTTTTATTTAACTCTTTCATCTGCTGTTCAGCAGTTACTGCTTCAATGTTCTTTGCATATCTAGTACTTTTAATTGTATGCCCAGCATTGTGGGTATTATATTATAAAAGCCCTTGATTTTGTCATCATTCTCTCGTAAGTGTTAAATTTTATTCTAACTGAAAGTTAAATTATCAGCATATCACCTGGATACTGTATTAGATTCCTAGTGCATAGCCTTACTTCAGTCTCAACTAAAGACCCTGAGTATTTTCCAAAGACGGTCCACTATGTGTATACGATCTCTAAAATCTCAGCTTTGCTTTCCAGCCTTCCAGTGTCTGTTATATGCTAGGACCCCAAGAGGCTTACCTAGGTCATTTGCATCTCAGGAGTTGGCCAAAATCATGAGAATAAATTTTATGCAAGTTTCAGAGAATCCCCTGTGTGTCTGTCCATTCTCTCCTGGCATAACACCCAAATTTAAGTCTCCATTCAGCTCTTAAATGTTATTTATGTCTCAACTTCCCAGCAAAAGTGCTACACTTTGACTGGGCTCTATTTCCTTAAAACATAGTTTCAAAATTGCTCATCAGGAGGAAGCTTGTGTGAATGGGAGCTCAAACATGGGTTTCCTGTCTCTTAAAGATTGTAGCTTTGCACTTTAGCTTATCCAGTAAATAGAAACAATTGTATAATGCATTTGGTGCAGCCTTGTTTTCTGTTGCCAAGGTATAATTTACATACAATAAAATGTACAGATTTTTATGTATAGTGATTGATGAGTAAGAAAAAAAGATAATTTCTATGTAACCATCAGAAATAAAACAAGATTTAAAGTAATTCTACCACTCAATAATTGTCCGCATTCACTTTCCAGGCAATACACCTGTAATGGGACACCCATTGTTCTTTATTACTAATATTTAGTTTTAATTTTCCCAGATATTCAAATAAATCAAAATAAACATTGCATTCTTTTATGTGTCTATCATCATCTTTTTTCAATATAGTGATTTTGAGATACATCCATTTTGTTGCACTTATCATTAACTTGCTCTTTTTTATTGCTAAGTAACTATCATTGCATGAATATACTACCAGTTGTTTATTCAATTATCTCCAGATGGATATTTACATTATTTTCAGTTTGGGACTATTAGGAATAAAATTGGTATGAGAATTATTTTTCAAAGTCTATTTTAGGTTCTCTGTTTTTATTTCTCTTGGGTAAATACTTAGGAATGGAATTGCTGGGTCAAAACAAAGTTGTAGGTTTATCTTTATTTAAAAGAAACAAACAAACAAACTACCAAAGCAATTTTCAAAGTGGCAGTACTATTCTGTATTCCCACCAGCAACATACGTGAGTTCTAGTTGATCCATGATTTCATTGCCACTTGGTAATGCCAGTTTTTATTATTTTTTTTAGCTAATTGTAGACTTACAGAAAAGCTTCAGAATAGCACAGAGAGTCCCCTTACATCTCTCATCCTACTTCACTGAATATTAACATTTTGTATACCCATAGTACAATGATCAAAAACGGGAAATCATCATGTCGTACAGTATTATTAACTAAAGTACAGATTTTGTTCAAATTTCACAACATTTTCTGCTAGTGTCCATTATTTGTTTTCATATCTTATTCAGGATTCCACATTGTATTTAGTTGCATTGAGCAGCTTCAGCTGCATCCAACAAATTCTGATAAATTCTCTTTTCACTTTTATTCGGTTCCAAATATTTTCTAATTTTCCTTGTAATGGCTTCTTAGATACATCCATCATATAAAAGTGGACATTTAATTTCCAAATATATGGGGGGGGTTAAGTATCTTTTGATATTAATTTCTCATTTTGATATTAATTTCTCATTTAAATGCTTTCTTCTCTGCAATCATCCTCTGTGTTTTTTTCAGTCTTTTAACTTTATTGACGCTTTCAATAGCTAAGTCAAAGATTTCTCTTGGTAAATGTCACATTGCACTTGAAAATATGTGGGTTATTTCCAAATACCTTTTGATAGTGATTTCTAACAAAATTCCACAGTAATAAGAGAACAGACTCTGTATGATTTCAATACCTTTAGACCGTGAAATTTTTGCCTCTTGTTTTATGTCCCTGGATATGTTCCAGTGTGTCCTGGTTTAAAGTCTATAGGCACTTGAATAGAATTTGTATCTTGCTGTTGTGTGAAAGTTGTATAAATCTTAATTATGTTGAATTGGTTCATAGTGCTTTTCAGGTCTACTATATCCTTCTATTTTTCTGTCTCTTCATCCTATTAATTTTTGAGAGTTTGATATTGAAACTCCAACTAAAAATCTTAATTTATCTACTTCTCCTTTCAATTCTGTTGATTTTGCTTCATGTATTTCAGAACTGTGTTATTAGGTGCATATATATTTTTAAATTATTATATCATCCTGCTATATTAACCCATCTTTAGTTATGCAATCTCCCTCTTTGCCTCTAATACTAATCATATTATTAAGTATATGTTATCTGAAATTAATATGTACTATAGTATTTTATGCATATCATTTCATGTAGTATATATTTCAATTCTTTACTTTCAACCTATATGTGTGTTCATAATCAAAATATATCTCATGTTAGCGGCAAAAATTTTAATCTCTCTTTTCTTTTTAAAACTTTTTATTCAATCTGATTACCTTTAACTTTTGATTAGAGGGTTTAGTCAATTTACATTTAATGTGATTATTGACATTGATTTTGACATTTGTTTTCTATTCATCTTTTATCTTTATTGTTGCTCCATTCCACCTTTCCTGTTTACTTTTTTATCATGATATAGTTAATATACCTAAAATTTACCATTTTAAGTATACAACTCAATAGTTTTTAGTGTATTCACAAGGTTGTACAACCATCACCATTATTTAATTATAGAGCATCTTCATGACACCAAAAAAAAAAGTATTTAAAAGAGTCATTCCCCAATCCCTCTCTCCCCAGACCTTAGAAATCACTAATTTACTTTTTATTTCTATGGATTGGCCTACTCTGTACATTTTCTATACATAGAGTCATACAATATGTGACCTTCTCTATCTGCCTTCTTTCAAATATCATAATGTTTTTCAATTCTTCCTTGTTGTAGCATACATTAGTACTTCATTTACCTTTTTCCTTTCTTTGTTAGATTTTAGCAGTTGATTGAGAAATAATTCGGATATAATTCACCTAGTTAAAGTATACAGTTCAATGGCTTTTAATATTTCATAGATGTGTGCAACCATCACCTCTATTAGTTTTAAAACACTTTTGTCACCACAAAAACAAAAAAACCTTATAAGTATCACCACCCCTACCTACCCATCCCCCATGCCTAGGCAAGAACTAATCAATTACCTGTCTCTATAGGTGTGCCTACTCTGGCAATAGATGGGATATCATGTAGTTATGATCATATAATATGTGGTCTTATGTGACTGGCTTTTTCACTCAGTAATCTTTTTAAGTGTGAATAAGATTCTGTTGTATGTGTATACCACCACTTATTTTTTCACTCTTCCACTGATGGGCATTTGGGTTATTTCCAGTCTTTTTTAATCATGAATAATGCTGCTGTGAACATTCATGGAGCAATTTTTCTTTGAACACCTGTTTTTAATTCTCTTGCGTATATAACTAAGGAATTCCTTGATCACATTGTAACTGCCGAATTATTTCCAAAGCTGATGTACCATTTTAAATTCCCATCAACCTTATAGGAGGATTCCAATTTCTTCACATTGTTACCTACATTTTTTGCTGTTTATATATATGATTATACCTGTCCTAGTATGTATAAAGTGGTATCTCATTGTGATTTTGATTTGCATTTCCTTAATAGCTAATGATGACGAGCATATTTTCATGTACATATTGGTCATTTGTATATCTTCTTTGGAAAGATACATATTCATATCATTTGTCCAATTTTAATTGAGTTATCTATCTGTTACTATTGAATTGTAAGCATTTTCATATATTCTGGATGAAAGACACACAGAAGACATATGACTTCTAAGTATTTTCTACCACTGTGTGAGTTGTCCTTTCACTTTCTTGATGGCATCATTTGCAGTACAAAAGTTTTTAATTTTGATGAAGTTCAATTTATCTATTTTCCTCTTGTTGCTTGTGCTCTTAGTGTCACATTTAGTAAAACATTTTTAACGCTAGAATTATAAGGGTATATCCCTATGTTTTCTTCTAAAAGTTGTATAATTTTTACCTCTTACATTTAGGTCTTTGATTCATTTTGAGTTAATTTTTGTAAATGGTGAAAGGTAAGGATCCAACTTCCTCCTTCTGTATGTTGACATCCAGTTATCCCAGCACCATTTAAAAAGACTATTCTTTCCCCCTCGAATGGTTGTCTTAGTTTTTACAGGCTATTGTAACAAAATACCATAAACTAAGTGGCTTATAAACAAAAAAATATTTATTTCTCACAGTTCTGGAGGCTGGGAAGTCCAAGATCATGGCACTGACAGATTGGGTGTCTGGTGAAGTCCCACTTCCTAGATGGCCATCTTTTCACTATGACCTCACATCTCAGAAAGGCAAGGGAGCTTTATCTAGCCTCTTTTATAGGGCACTAATGTCATTCATGAGCACTCTGCTTTCGTGACTTAATCATTTCCCAAAAGTCCCACCTCCTAATAGCACCTTGGGAGTTAGGATGTCAACATATGAAGTTTGAGAGGGACACAATCATTCAGGCCATAGCAATGGTCCTGGCACCTTTGTTGAAAATTAGCTGATTATGGATACATAGGTCTACTTGAGCACTCTCAATTCTATTCCAGTGATCTGTATGTCTGTTTTTACGTCTGTACCTCATGGTCTTGATTATCATTATTTTGTAGTAAGTTTTAAAATCAGAAAGTGTGAGTTCTCATACTATGTTCTATTTCAAAATTATTTTGGCTATTCTGGGTCCTTTGCAATTCCATGTGAATTTTAGAATTGGCTTGTCAATTTCTACATACAAAGAAGCCAGCTGGGTTGCTGAAAGGAATTGCATTGACTCTTTTGATCACTTTGGAGAGTACTGCCATCTCAACAATTTTAAATCTTCTAATCAATAGACATAAGCTTTTTTCCATTCATTTAAATTCTTTACTTTCATTCAGCAGTTTTGTACTCTTCAATTTAAAAGTTTTAGATTTCTTTTGTTAAATTTATTCCTAAGTACTTTATTCTTTTCAGTGCTATTGTAAATTGCATTGGGTTTTTTCTTTGAATTTTATTTTATTTTTTTTATACAACAGGTTCTTATTAGTTATCTATTTTATACATATTAGTGTATATACGTCAAGCCCAGTCTCCCAGTTCATCCCACCAACTGCCCCCAGCCTGCTTTCTCCCCTTGGTTGCATTGTTTACTTAATTTCATTTATTGGATTGTTCATTGCTAGTGTATAGAAATATAATTGAATACCAAAATAATAGCACACTGAATGTGGCAACATTTTAAAAAATTACATACCATGATCAAGTGGAATTTATCCCAGATATGAAAGATTGATTTAACCTCAATAGAATAAAAAACAAAAAACACATGATCATCTCAATATATGCATAAATAGCATTTGAAAAAAATGTCCATTTTTTAAAATTGAAATATTATTGATGTATAAAATTGTTTAAGATGCACAGCATGTTGGTTTGATACATTTATATATTGCAGTATGATTGCCACTGTAGTGTTAGCTAACACCTCTATCACATCATATAATAGTCATTACATTTTTCATTTTAGGAACAATTAAGATCTAGTCTCTTAGCTACTTTGAAGTTTATAATAGAGTATTGTTGACTATAATCACAATGCTCTGTGTTAGCTCTCCAGGACATATGTATCTACTAGCTCCAAGTCTGTACCTTTAAAAAACATATCCCCAATTCCCTCACCCACCAGCCTCTGGTAACCACCATTCTGCTCTCTGTTTTTACAGGTTTGGCTTTTTTAGATCCCACATATAAGTGACATGATATAATATTTGTCTTTCTCTGTCTTACTTACCTCACTTAACTTAAAGCCTTCAAGGTCCATCCATGTTGTTGCAAATGGCAGGATTTCCTTCTTTCTCATGGCTTAATAATACTCCATTATATCATATATATCATCCACTGATGGACACACAAGTTGTTCTCATTTCTTGGCTATTGTGAATAATACAAAAATAAACACTGTAGTGAATATATCTCTTTAAAATCCTGTTTTCATTTCCTTTGGATATATATACCCAGAAGGGGAATTGCTGGATCACATGACAGTTCTATTTTGAATTATTTGAACAACTTCCATATTGTTTTCCATAGTGGCTGCAACAATTTACATTTCCTCTAACAATGTGCAAGAGTTCTCTTTTCACCACATCTTCTCCAACACTTATTATCTATTGTCTTCTTGATGATAGCCATTCTAACAAGTGTGAGGTGATATCTTATTTTGTGTTTTTTTAATATATATTTATTTATTAGGTTGCACCTGGTCTTAGTTGTGGCAGGTGGACTCCTTAGTTGTGGCTCCAGGGCTCCTTAGTTGTGGCTCACCAGCTCCCTGGTTGTGGCATGAGAACTCTTAGTTGCAGCATGCATGTGGGATCTAGTTCCCTGACCAGGGATTGAACCCGGGAACCCTGCATTGGGAGCACGGAGTGTTATCCACTGCACCACCAGGGAAGTCCCTCTTATTGTGGTTTTGATTTACATTTTCCTGATGATTAGTAATGCTGAACATTTTTTTATGTACCTAATGGCTATTTATATGTCTTTTTTTGAAAAAAAAAGTCTACTTGGTTCCTGTGCCCATTTTTTATTGCGTTGTTTGTTTTTATAAAATTCAGTTGTATGAGTTCTTTATATATTTTGAATATTAACCCCTTATCTGATATATTGTTTGCAAATATTCTCTCCCATTTCACAGGTTGCCTTTTCATTTTATGATTTATTTTTTGCTGTGCAGAATCTTTTTTTAGTTTGATGTAATCCTAGTTGTTGATTTTAGCTTTTGTTGTTTGTGTTTTTGGTATCATATCAAAAAAATTATTGCCCAGTCCAATGTCAAGGAGCTTCTTCCTCCTTTTCTTCTAGGAGTTTTATGGCATCAAGTCTTATGTTTAAGTCTTTAATTCACTTCTAGTTAACTTTTTGATTGATGTAAGATAGGGGTGCAATTTTATTTTTCTGCATATGGTTATGCAATTTTTCCAACACTATTTGCTGAAGAGACTATCCTTTCCCCATTGAGTGTTCTTGGCTGCACATCAAATATTAGCTGACCATATATGTAGGAGTTAATTTGGGGGCTTTCTATCCTGTTCCATTGGTCTATGTGTCTATTTTTATGCCAGTACCATACCATTTAAATTACTTTGCAGTATATTTTGAAGTGTGATGCCTCCAGTTCTGTTCTTCTTTCTCATGATTCTTTGGCTATTTAGGGCCTTTTGTGGATCCATACAAATTTTAGGATTGCTTTTTCTATTTATATGAGAAATGCCAATGCAATTTTATAGGGATTACATTGAATCTATAAATGGGTTTGGTAGTATGGACATTTTAGCAATATTAATTCTTCCAATCCATGAACGTGGAGTAACTTTCCATTTGTTTGCGTCCTTTTAAATTTCTTTCATCAAGGTCTTATAGTTTATATTGAACAGATCTTTCACTTACTTGATTAAATTTATTCCTAAGTATTTTATTGTTTTTGAAGCTATTGTGAATGAGATAGCTTTCTTTATTTCCTTTTCAGATGTTTTGTTGTTTGTGTATAGAAATGCAACTGATTTCTTTTTTTTCCCCTCTTTTTTGGATTTCCTTCCCATTTAGGTCACCACAGAGCACTGAGTAGAGTTCCCTGTGCTATACAGGAGGTTCTCATTAGTTATCTAGTTTATACATAGTAGTGTATATGTGTCAATCCTAATCTCCCAGTTCATCCCACCCTCCCCTTCTAAATCCAATATCTGTGACCAATAAATATAGTTTACTTATATTGACTTCTCTTTTCACTGATTGTGGTTCCCACCTTTCTGTTCCTTTGGATAGCTAATAACTTTTGATTTAAAACTGGACATTTTTGTACTTTGTGATATTCTGGAGTTTGTTTTCTCTTGTGAAGATTATTGTTTTTGCCTTATAGTAGGCAGTTACCTTTCTGTACTCAAACTATAAAACTTGTGTCCCTCACATTATGCAGCATCTAATGCCTCTGCTCAGTTTTCTTGGCTTCCAGCTTCTACTTGTCTAGTGTATTCCTCCTATATTTCTTCTGTGCCTGCGTAGTTTAAAGATCAGTCAATAATTGAGGTAGAGTTTAAATACAGATTTACAGGTGTTATTGAGGAATTCTGCATCTATGTATGTAAATGATATTGTTCTATAAAAGTCCTATCAGATAAAGTCATCAGGTTTTCATATCAGGGTTATGCTGGCCTCATAACATTAGTGAGGGGTATTTCTTACTTTTCCATTTGTGTAAATTTGATGTTTCTCTCTTAAATGTTTGAAAGAATTAATCAATGAAGCCATTTGGATTTGGAGAAGTTTTTAAATATTAGTTCAATTACTTTAATAGATGAAGAGAATTTTCAATTTTCTATTTCTTTCCATTTTGACTCACTTTAGTTCATAGCCAGTGTATAAGGCAAATATAAATAATAGAGATAACAAAGATTGGGAGAATGATGGTGCAGTGGTTAAAAATCTGCCTGCCAATGCAGGGGACATAGGTCTGAGCCTGGTCTGGGAAGATCCCACATGCTGCGGAGCAACAAAGCCCATGCACCACAACTAGTGAGCCTGTGCTCTAGGGCCCATGAGCCACAACTACTGAGCCCGTGTGCCACAACTGCTGAAGCCTGCACTCCTAGAGCCTGTGCTCCACAACAAGAGAAGCCACCACAGTGAGAAGCCCACACACCACAACGAAGAGTAGCCCCCACTCACCACAACTAGAGAAAGCCCACGTGCAGCAACAAAGACCCAATGCAGCCAAAAATAAATAAAATTAAATAAAATGTTCCCAGGTGACGCCAATGCCACTGGCCACAGACCATACATTAAAGAGCAAGGGGTAACATAGTCATTTAGGTTAGTAAATAAATAAATAAATTTATATAAAAAAAGAAAAAGATTGGGGGAAAAGTTAAAACTTTTTAACTTGAAGATAACAATTGTCTGTGTGGAAACTCTTAAGGAATCTATTATACTAAAAAGAACACTACTAATATAAATAAGTAAATTTAGCAAGATATGACTGCATGTGTCTTCATATTTAAAGTTCATCTCTTTTAGACAGTGATAGTTTTGCTTTTTAATCCTACTATAAAAAGTGCTGTCTTCTAGCTGGAGTATTTGGTCCAATTACATTTTATATAATTATTGATATGACTGGATTTAAGTCTGACATCTTGTTCTTTGCTTTCTATTTGTTTCATGTGATTTTTGTTCCGCTGTTCTTCTTTTCTTGTTTTCTCTTCTGTTTACCAAATATTATTAACATTACATTTGAGTTCCTTTATTGTTTTTTTAACCACACATCTTTTAAATTATATTTAGTTGATCTAGGTTAATCTAGGAATTACCACATGCTTTCTTATGTCATAACCATCCTTAAATTCAATACTATACCACTTTCCCACTTCAGACTTCAGAAATGTAAGAAATTTAAAATAGTATAATTTCATTTACCAAGCCTTTTCTTTTTGTTCTTGTTTTCATGTATGCTACTTCTACATATATTACTGACATAACCTTAAATTTAAATTATTTTTACTTCAAAACCTCATCTATACATTCTAAGAAATCAGGATAAAACAAAAGTTAGTCTTTCACATTTACTTATGTATTTACCATTTCACATGCTCCTCTTTCCTTTTGTAGATCTGAACTTCCACCTGGTATCATTTCCATCAACCTCTAAAGACCTTCCTTTAGCATTTCTTTTAATGAAGATCTATTAGCAACAAATTCTTCCAGCTTTAGTTTATCTGAAAAATGCCTTAATTTTACCCTTATTTTTGAAGGATCTGTTCACTGAACATAAAATTCTGGTTTGACGGCTGTGAGTTTGTATCGTTTATATTTATTCTCTTAAAAGAAAGTTTTATTATCTTCCATTCTCTATGGAAGCTGATGTGAAAGTCCTTGGATATTTCTATATTAATCTTCTCTATGAAATGTGTCATTTTTCTCTGGCTACCTTTTAGATTTCTTATTTATATTGGTTATAAGTACTTTGATTATAATAGTCTTATGTTTTGCTTCCTTTGGGTTTATTCTACTAGAGATTTGTTGAGCCTCATAGATCTATAGGTTAATGCTTTTCACCAAATTTGAGAAGTTTTTACCACTATTTCTTCAAATGTTTGCCTGCCCCATTATTTATCTTCTTCTTAGACTCCAGTTTACCTGTGTGTCAGAATGCTTTATATTGTCCCACAGGTCACTGAAACTCTATTTAAAAATTTTTTTTCTTTTTGTTCTTCTAACTAATTTGCATAAATATCTTCAAGTTCATGGTTCCTTTCTTCTGCCACCTCCACTTGTCTGTTAGACTTATGCAGTTTACTTTTCATTCAAATATTTAACCTTGTAATTCCAAAATTTCCATCCTATTCATTTTACAATTTACATTTCTCTGCTGAGAGTTAGCATCCCTTAACCCATTAGGGCCACATTCGCCTTTAAGTCCTTGAACATCTTAATAACATTTGCTATAAATTCCTTATCTGATCATTCCAATATTAAGTGGTACAGGGAGTCTTTTTCATTGACTGCTTTTTTGTGTAATTAATATCTTAATTTCTTATTTCTTAGCCTATATATATTTTTGTAATTTTATGCAGGGCACTGTAAATGATACATTGAAAAGAGTCTGGAATGTGTTGTTTCTTTTAAAGAGTGTTCAATTTGGGGGCTGGCATGCTATTTATTTTTTTCTTTATTATGGGTCACATTTTTCTGTTTCTTTGTATATTTAGTAATTTTATACACATACTCTTATGGAGGCCTTGTTTTTGCTTTGTTATGGTGGGTTCCAGGTTTGCTTTTATTCCTAGGTCAAATCCTTTATTCTCAAGAAATTGGCTTTTTTCCTAAGGCATGCTCCTTCTGAGTATAGATGAAAAGGCCAGGGTGATTACTAAGCTTTCCTAACTTGGTGTGATGCAAACTCCCAACTCTGTTTCCTTTTCAGTAGAAAACTGTTGAGATCTCTATTAAATATTTTCAACCTCTCAAATGTTGCTTGCTCCATGAGTTCCTTGGAGAGTCACAAATAAAGGACTCAGGTGTCAAACAAGAATGTGAGGGAAGTTTGTATAGAAATTTTAAACTCCCTCCTGCCTGTAGCTTGTCCTCTTTCTGATTGCACAGTCCCCTGTAGTTTCTACCTGCTTTTTGTTCACTCTCAAGTATCTTCGCATGTTGGGTGTTTTAAATTTTGTTCAAACAAAACAAATTTTGATTGTTGTCAGCAGGAGACCTAGTCTTCTATAAACTATTCCACCATTATTAGAAAATGATAGTATTTACTTATGAGTTCTTATAGATTTTTGTGGCAGGAAGTTAAATCTGACTCTGATACCAGCTATTGCATCATGACTATAGCTGGGAGTTTGTACATTTTGATGGTGAAAAAAATTTGCATTTTTTCTTCTAGTTTTATTGAGATATAATTGACATACAGCACTGTATAAATTTAAGGTATACAGCATAATGGTTTGACTTACATGCACCATGAAAATGTTACCAAAATAAGTTTAGTGGATATCCATCATCTCATATAGATACAAAATTTAAAAAATAAAAGTTTTTTCCTTGAGATGAGAACCCCTTCCCTCTTAATAACTTTCATATATAACATACAGCAGAGTTAAATATATTTATCATGCTGTACATTGTGCCCCTAGTACTTATTTGTCTTATAAGTGGAAGTTTGTACCTTTTGACTGTCTTCATCCAATTCCCCCTCCTCCCACCTCCTGCCTCTGGTAACCACAAATCTGATCTCTTTTTCTATGAGTTTGTTTATTTGTTTTTGAAGTGTAATTGACCTACAACACTATGTTGGCTCCTGGTACACAACATAGTGATTCAATATTTCTATACATTTCAAATTGGTCACCATGAGAAGTCTAGTTACAGTATGTCACCATACAAAGATATTACTTAATTATTGACTATATACACCACACTGTACATTTTATACTCATGACTCATTTATTTTGTAACTGGAAGTTTGTACCTCAATCTCTCTCACCAATCCTCTCCTTCCCTACCCCCCTCCCCTCTGGAAACAACCTGTTTGGTCTCTGTATCTATGACTCTGTTTCTGTTTTGCTATGTTTGTTCATTTTGTGTTTTAGATTCCACATATAAGTGAAATCATACAGTATTTTGTCTTTCTCTGACATTTCACTTATCAAAATACCCTCTATGTCCAACCATGTTGTCATAAATGACAGGATTTCATTCTTTTTTATGGCTGAGTAATGTTCTATTGTGTGTGTGTGTGTGTGTGTGTGTGTGTGTGTGTGTGTGTGTATACCACATCTTCTTTATCCTTTCATTTATTGATGGGCAATTGGGTTGCTTCCGTATCTTGGCTATTATAAATAACACTGCCATGAACTGGGAGGGCATATATCTTTTCAAATTAGTGTTTTTGTGTTCTTTGAATAAATACCTAGGGGTAGAATTGCTGGATTGTACAGTAGTTCTATTTTTAAATTTCTTGAGAAATCTCCATACTGTTTTCCATAGTGGGTGCACCAATTTACATTCCCACCAACAGTACACAATTGTTCCCTTTTCTTCACATCCTCACCAACAATTATGTGTTGTCATTTTGGTAATAGCCATTCTGACAGGTGTGAGGTGATAGCTCATTGTGGTTTTGGCTTGCATTTCCCCAGTGATTAGTGATATTGAGAATCTTTTCATGTGCCTGTTGGCCATCTGTATATCTTCTTTGGAAAAATGTCTACTCAGGTCCTCTGCCAATTATTTTAATGGGATATTTACTTTTTATGTGAGTTGCGTGAGTTCTTTGTATATTTTGCAGATAACCCCTTATTAGTCACATCATTTATCTTCTCCCATTCAGTAGGAAGCCTTTTCACTTTGTTGATAATTTCCTTTGTTCTGCAAAAGCTTTTTAGTTTGATGTAGTTCCACTTGTTTATTTTTGCCTTGTTGGCCTTGCCTGAGGAGATTTATTCAAAAAAAATATTGCTAAGACCAATGTTAAGGAGCACACTGCCTACATTTTCTTCTAGGAGTTTTATGGTTTCAGGTCTTACATTTAAGTCTTCAATCCATTTTGAGTTTATTTTCATACGAGGTGTGAAAGTAGTCCAGTTTGATTCTTCTACATGTAGCTGTCCAGTTTTACTGACACCATTTATTGAAGAGGCTGCCTTTTCTCCATTGTATATTCTTGCCTCCTCTAACATAGATAAATTGACCATATAACTGTGAATTCATTCCTAGGTTCTCTATTCTTTTCTGTTGACCTAAGTGTATGTTTTGTGAGCCAGTATCATACTGTTTTGATTACTGTAGATTTGTAGTGTAGTTAGAAATCAGGGAGCATGATACCACCAGCTTTGTTCTTTTTTCTCAAGATAGTTTTGGCTATTCAGGGTCTTTTGTGTTTCCATACAAATTGGGAAATTTTTTGTTCTAGTTCTATGGGAAATGCCTTTTGGTATTTTTATAGGGATTGCATTAAATCTGTAGATTGCCTTGGGTAGTATGGTCATTTTAACAATATTAATTCTTCCAGTTCATGAACACAGTATATCTTTCCATCTATTTGTTTCATCTTCAATTTCTTTCATCAGTGTCTTATAGTTTTCCAATACAGGTCTTATATCTCCTTAGTTAGACTTAATGTTAGGTATTTTATTCTTTTTGATGCTATTATAAATGCAATTGTTTCCTTAATTTCTCTTTCTGATAGTTTGCTGTTAGTGTATAGAAATGCAACAGATTTCTGCATATTAATTTTGTATCCCACAACTTTACCAAATTCGTTGATGAGTTCTAGTAGGTTTTGTAGAAATCTTTATGCATCTATATGTAATACCATGTCGTCTGCAAACAGTGACAGTTTTACCTTTTCCATTCCAATTTGGATTCCTTTTATTTATTTTTCTTGTCTGATTGCTGTGGCTAGGAATTCCAATACTATGCTGAATAAAAGTGGTGAGAGTGGGGCATCATTCTCTGTTTCTGATCTTAGAGGAAATGCTTTCAGCTTTTAACCACTGAGTATGTTGTTAGCTGTGGGCTTGTCATATATGTCCTTTTATGTTGACTTATGTTCCCTCTATACTCACTTTCTGGAGAGTTTTTATCATAAATCAATGTTGAATTTTGTCAAAAGCCTTTTCTGTATCTATTGAGAGGATCATATGATTTTTATTCTTCAATTTGTTAATATGGTGTATGACATTATTGATGTTTGAATATTGAACCATCCTTGCATCCCTGGGATAAACCCTATTTCAGCATGGTCTATTATTCTTTTAATGTATTGTTGAATTCAGCTTGCTAATATTTTGTTAAGGATATTTTTGTATCTATGTTCATCAGTGCTATTGGTCTGTAATTTTCTTTTTTTGTGATATCTTTTCTGGTTTTGGCAGTAGGACTATGCTGGCCTTTTGGAATGAACTTGAAAACATTCCTTCCTCTTCAAGTTTTTGGAATAGTCTGAGAAGGATAGACATTAACTCTTTTCTAAATATTTGGTGGAATTCCCCTTTGTCACCATCTATTCCTGGAATTTTGTTTTATTACTGATTCAATTTTATTACTCAAAATTGGTCTGTTCATATTTTCTATTTCTTCCTGATTCAGTCTTGGGAGGTACATTTCTAGGAATTTGTTCATTTCTTCTAAGTTGTCCATTTTATTGGTATAGACTTGTGCATAGTAATATTTTATGATCCTTTGTAGGTCTGTGACGTTGCCTTAACTCCCCATTTTTCATTTCTGAATTTATAGTTTTGAACCCTCTCTCATTTTTTTCTTATGAATCTGGCCAAAGGTTCATCAATTTTGTTTATCCTTTTAAAGAACAAGCTCTTAGTTTTATTGATCTTTTCTATTTTTTTTTTAGTCTCTATTTTATTTATTTCTACTCTGATATTTATGATTTCCTTCCTTCTACTAACTTGGGGTTTTGTTCTATTTCTAGTTCATTTAGTGTAAGGTTTGGTTGCATATTTGAGATTTTCTGCTTTCCTGAGGCAGGCTTGTATCACTATAAACTTCCCTTCTAGAACTGTTTTTGCTGCATCACATAGATTTTGGATCATTGTGCTTTCATTTTCATTTGTCTCCAGGTATTTTTTGATCTCCTCTTTGATTTCTTCAGAGACCTATTGGTTATTTAGTGGCATATTGTTTAGCTTCCATGTGTTTATGACTTTTGAAGTTTTTATCTTGCAGTTGATTTCTGATCTCATAGTGTTGCAATGTGATGTTTAATATGATTTCAATCTTCTTCAATTTACTAAGATTTGTTTTGTAGCTTAGCATGGGATCTCCTCTGGAGAATGTTCCATGTGCACTTGAAAAGAATGTGTATTCTGCTGCTTTGGATGGAATGTTCTATATAAATCTATTAGGTCCATCTAGTATAATGTATCATTTAAGGCCAGTGTTTCCTTATTGATTTTTGGTCTGGATGATCTGTCCATTGATGTAAGTGGAGTGTTAAAATCCCCTACTATTATTGTGTTCCTGTCAATTCCTCCCTTTATCTGTTAATATTCACTTTACACATTTAGGTGCTCCTATGTCGGGTGCATATATATTTACAATTGTTATATCTTCTTTTGGATTGATCCCTTGATCCTTATGTAATGTCCTTCTTTGTCTCTTGTAACAGTTTTTATTTTAAAGTTTATTTTTTTTGTGGTATAAGTACTTCTGTGCTGGCTTTCTTTTCATTTCTATTTGCATGGAATAACTTCTTCCATTCCCTCAGTTTCATTCTCTTGTCTTTAGATCTCAAGTAAGTCTCTTGTAGGCAGCATAGTGATGGGGCTTGTTTTTGTATCTGTTCAGCCACTCTATGTCTTTTGATTGGAACATTACTTCATTTACATTTAAGTAATTATTGATAGGTATGTACTTATTGCCATTTTGTTCATTGTTTTGGGGCTGTTTTGTAGTTCTATTTTTTCATTTATACTTCTTTTGTTCTCTTCCCTTGTGATTTGATAACTACCTTTAGTGTTATGTTTGGACTTCTTTCTCTTTTTGTGTGTATTTCTATTATAGATTTTGTTTGTGGTTACAATGAGCTTTATATATATCTATATAAATATATGATTATTTTAAGCTGCTATCTCTTAAGTTCAAATGCATTTTAACAAACCTGAATTTTTATGTCCTTCCCCACTTTTAATGTTTTGGACATCATAGTTTAAAACCTTTTTGTTTTGTATATCCCTTAACTACTTACTGTGGATATAGATGATTTTACTACTTTTGTCTTTTAAGTTTCTTACTAATTTCATAAGTGATTGATCTACTACCTTTACTATATATTTGTCTTTAGCAATGAGATTTTCTCCTTTTGTAATTTTCATTTTTCTGGTTGTGGAGTTGTGGTCTTCCTTTTCCAATTAGAGTAGTACCTTTAATATTTCTCCTGAAACTGATTTCGTGGTTCTGAATTCTTTTAGCTTTTGCTCGTCTGCAAAATTCTTGATCTCTCCTTTAATTCTGAATGACAGCCCTGTTAGGTAGAGTATTCTTGGTAGTAGGTTTTTTCCTTTCATCACTTTTAATATATCATGCCACTCTTTCTGACCTGCAGAGTTTCTGCTGAAAAGTCAACTGATAGCCTGATGGGAGTTCCCTTGTACATAACTTGCTGCTTTTCCTTTGGTGCTTTTAATATTCTCTTTTTATCTTTAATTTTTGCCATTTTAATTACAATGTGTCTTGGCCTGTTCCTCTTTGAGTTCATCCTGTTTGAGACTCTCTGTGATTTCTGGACCTGGATGGCTGTTTCCTTTCCCAGGTTAGAGAAGTTTTCAGCTATTGTGACTTCAAATAAGTTCCCTGCACATTTTTCTCTCTCTTCTCTTTCTGGGATCCCTACAATGCAAGTGTTAATAGGCTTGATGTTGTCCCAGAGGTCTCTTAAATTGTCCTGATATTTAAAAAAAAATTTTTTTCTGTTCAGCCTGAGTGATTTCCACTGCTCTGCTTTCCAGTTCCCTGATCTCTTCCTTTGTATCATCTAATCTACTGTTGATTCCTTCTGGTTTATTTTTTATTTCAGTTATTGTATTCTTCAGCTTTGCTTTGTTCTTATTTATATTTTCTAACTCTGTTTAAAAACTTTTAATGTCTAACTGTGTTTATGCATCTTTCTCCTGAGTTATTTGAGCACCTTCATGATCATTACCTTGAACTCTTTATCAGATAGATTGTTTATCTCCATTTAGTTCTTCTTGGGCTTTATCTTGTTCCTCCTTCAAGCACATATTTCACTGCTGCCTCATTTTGCCTAATTTGCTGTTTTTATTTCTATGTTTCTGGTAGGTGGGTTACATTTCCTGACCTTGGAGAAGTGGCCTTATGTAGTAGACTTCCTATGCCTTTCAGCAGTGCACTCCCCTCTGGTCACCAGAGCTACATGCTCTAGTGGTGTCATCTATGTGAGTTGCATGGGCCCTTTTGTGGTGGGCTACTATAGACATGCTTGTAGGTAAGGCTGGCCCCCAGTCTGGTTGGTTGCTGGGCCCTGCATAGTGTGAAGATTGCTGGCTGCTGGTGTGCAGGGCTGTGTCCCATCATGTCTGGTGGCACAGTCCAGGGGTTCCTGAGGCTAATGCTGGCCTGCTGGTGGGCAGGGTAGGGTCCTGTGATCTCTGGTGCTAGAATTGGCACTTGCCAGCACCAGTGTCCTCATGGTAGAATGAGCTCCCCAAAATGGCTACTGCTAGCATGTATGTCCCCAGGGTGGATCCAAGTTTTCTCCTGCCTCTCCAGGAGGCTAAGATAGCAAGTGGTTATGACCCAGGCTCCTTTCAAATTACTGCCTCTGTCCTGGGTCTCAGAGCTTGTGAGGCTTTGTGTGTGCCAAGAGTATAGTGTCTTTTTCCTACAGCCCTCCCCAAAAGTAAGCCCCACTGGCCTTCAAAGCCAAACATTCTGAGGGCTTTTCTTCATGGTGCAAGCCCCCTGGGCAAGGAGCCCAACGTGGGGCTTGGACCACTCATTCCTTGGGAAGAACTCTTGCAATTGTAATATCCTCTCATCTGTGGGTTACCTACCCAGGGGGATGGGTCTTGACTATATTGTGTCTCTACCCCTCCAACCTGTCTCATTTTGGTTCCTTCTTTATATCTTTAGTTGTAAAAGATCTTTACTACCAGTCTTCAGGTTGTCCTCATTGATGGTTGTTCTGCAAATAGTTGTAATTTTGATGTTCCTATGAGACGAGGTGAACTCAGGGTCTTTCTACTTCCCCATCTTGGCCACTCCCTCCCTGCATCTTTATTTTAACTAACTTATAACTGAAATTTGGGATTTACTTCAATTACAAATGTAAGCAATAAACCAAAATAGTAATTTGCAATATCTGTAACAGTATCACCAATAGGCATTACAAATACATGAAAATCATATTCAGTTGTGGCAGATATCCTGCCATATGATAGATGCTCATCATTATTTCAAATTTCAGGAGCTGTTAGGCCCATTACTAGATTTTGTTATCTAATGTGCTAATTAAAACCTGCATATATTACTGTTTCTAAATTTTATCTTTAATATTTTGATAGCAGAATGTCAAAATAATTTATTTCCTTTGCAATCTCCTGTATGTTATTTTATACATTAAAAACATTATTCTAAGAAGAGATCCTTAGGTACAAAAAGGTTTGGAACCCTTTCCCTAGATTTTTGTATGACTTCTTTTCACCAAAGTTCTCCCTAAAAGATCATGACCTTGAAGTTTCCCTTTATAAGAAAGATCCTGTTCCCAACCGCACCTGTCTCCTGAGTTTTAAACAACTATATTCACAGAGAATTCCATATTGATACTCACAAACATCTCTAACTTTACACAATCCAAAGTGAGTCCATTACTTTCACTGCCAAAATCCTCCTCCTTCATCTATGTTCTTGTACTTAATGGCATCCCCATCTACCTAATGACACAAAACAGAAATTTTCATTTACTTATTAACTCTTGCCTCTCCCTCACATGCCACATCCTATCAATCACCATATCCTATCAATGGAAATTCTAAATGGCTCAAAAAAATCTGTCTATTCTCCCAATCCCCTCTACTCTTCCCTTAATTCTTTCCCTTGTATAATAATCTTTTTTTTTTTTAACCTGTTACAAAAGAATTGAGGCCACCCTCTACCCAAGTCTTGACTTTCTTCCTGGAACCCATGAGTCTATTTTTTCTCAAGTTCTCAGGGTCTGGCTCCATTACTCAATGTCTTTTTCTCTACATTTTCAAACTCCCTCTCCTGAATATTTTTCCAATATCATGTAAGGGTGTTCAACTGTCTGATTTTATCTTTAAGAAAGCTGACTATCCACACTCATCTATCTGCATTTACTCTCCTTATTTCTCACTGCTTTGTGGAATCAACAGATATACATTTAAATCACTTTGTGCATCCAGTTAACAACTCTGCTCTTTTGCCATTTAACACTTTCTTCTCATCTCTCTTCTACCTTTTTGTATAGGGCCCAATAATTTCTGCCACCCATTCATACTACTATGTCTTCTAATAGAAAGGAACAACCAGTCTTTAGTCCTAGTGTAATTTTTCCAACTGTTTCCAACTTTGCCTCCTCAGGGACTTTTATCTAACATCTTAACCTTTCTTTTCTGTGTCTTTAGGCTCTTCCACTCTGTTGGCTTTCACCTTTAATGTGTAAGCATATTATTGCACCTTAAATATAATCTTAGTTTCCTCAATCTTCATTAGCTTGTGAGCAATGTAGGGGAGGAAAAATAATTTTCCCTCTACCCTTCTGAGATTTTGGCTTAGACTCCTATAATAAAACACAGTTTAAAAAGAGAAAACAAACAAGTTTATTAACATGTATATGTTATGTATACATGGGAGATACCCAGAAAAACTAAGTAACTCCCCCAAATGGTGTAAGCCATCACCTTAAATACCATCTTCAGCTAAAGACAAATAAAGATGTGGGGTGGGGGAAACCAGTTACAAGAGGTGACCAAGAAAAGCTAGGTAAACAAGGGTTAGGTTTGTTATGCAGAATTAAGTGGGCTTCTTCTCCATTGATAAGGTTCTCTTATGATTTAGTCATCCTTCTCTTCCAGGTACAGAGAGGAAAATGTTTACGAATGGAGATTTCCTTTGTAAATGCAAATTTCTCTTAGGCTGTTTTCAGAGCTTCTCTTGTGTCTGTCATTTCTCAAAATAATCAACTCAAAATAATCCTTATGCCAAAGACGCATATTTTGGGGTGGCATATTCTGCTACCCATCAGTAGTAATGTTGTCATATTTTGATGTTACCTCAAATTTCACTTCCTCATGCACTCAGCCATATTATAGTTGGACCTCCCTAGGACCTCCCTCACTGTTAAAAAAATTAAATTCAACTGAGTAAATTGGAAGATCTAATTGGCTTTATACAATGATTCATGAATTGGGTAGCATCCCTTCTAGTGAATAGATAAGCACTATAAGGGACTGGACAAAATAAAAGGTTTTTACAGGCAGAAGGAGAGTGGGGCAAGGAAGTTACTAGTAAAAGAAAATAATTATTTCAGGTTAGGTCATCTTCTTTTGAGGGAAAAGGTAATGGAAGGGGTCATTATGGAGATTACCTCATTAGTGCTGACCAGGAAATTTCAGATTGCTTAAAAGTCACATTATTGGGAGAAGTTGAGACTGCTATTAAGCCTTGGTTTGCCGTCATGGAGGCAGATGACTGCATTTGGTGCTTTCTATTTCTTTTTAACACCCAGCTGTCCAGAAACTCTTACCCAAGTTTATCTTACAAACCCTGGGCATTCCTTTTGTCACCTCATGAACCTGTCTTCTCATGCTTTCCTGCTTACGAAGAATCTTCTTCTTTTAGTTCCACTTCCCTCAAAGTCATTTAAGGTCTTTTCCTTACTCCATATCCTTCATTCATGCATGCCTAGGTTCCTACTCTTCTCAAAGCTAAAAACTCCTTAAGTTCAAAGTTGACTCTCAGCCTGATTCTGACTTCTTTCAAATTCCCACTGCATCATCACAATACTGATTTATCTGCCAAAGTATGCAAAATATTTCTCCAACTCTCAGTCACACTTTGTCACCTGAGAACTAAGGCAGCACTGCTTGTGTTTGTTTTGTCTTCTATGTTCTTCTCTGAAAATAGTTCCTTCACCTTCTGCTGTCAATTCCCATTGTCAAGGGACTCACTTATTACTCGGTGAGGCAAGGGACCACTCCCATCAGCCTGACATTGTGTCATCCTCCTAGGTGTCCTTGAAAAAATTCCTCTCCATGAAAAACTCATGAAAATAGATACCTAGGAGATAGCACTGCAGTTCAGTAAAAAATTCCTTTAATCTATGTTTTCATTTTGATGTTGGTCAATCTGCTCCAGGAAATGTATTTTATAATCTCTCTTTCCTCTATCTAATTAGCATTTATTATTCATCTCTTGGCAATCTGTTTCCTGTCTTCACTACTCCACTATAATTGTTCTCTCTATAATCACCAGTGACCTCATTTTCAAAGACAGAAGAAATGTTTCAAATTCTAGACCCTTCTGTGACATTTGATGCTGTTGAGGATGCCTTGTTCAGAACACTCCCTCTTTTTGCCTGTTATGACATAATTTTTCGTTCACAGTGAACTATTACCATGCTGCTGATAGCCACTTTGCAAATTTTGCTACTGGTAATTTTGATCTTACCAGAAGATGTCAAAAGAATTTTATCAGACCAGGCTCACACATACGCTGACAATGTAACGCTATGTAATGACTACTGTCTGGCCAACACTGATTGTAAGATACTATCAATTGTAAGATGCATCACACATTAGAAGATGTTAAAATCTAAAAGAAATGTCCATCTAAGAATGATTGGCATATGGTATTATTATCTGATTGAAGAGAATTGATCTGTGTTGCTTGAATTCAAGGCTTCAAGAAATAATGCGAACATCTTTATACATTCTCTGAACTTACTTGCCTTATCTGAAGTAAAATAACTGCACCAAGTTATTTTATGGCTTTTATGAGGCTAGAATAAAATAATGCATATAAAGTATGTACTGCAGATACAGTACCAAAGTTAGTAAGCACTCAATAAATGATAGTAGTCATGGTAGTCATAGTAACACATATTTTCAATAAAAACTTGAACTATAACTATTACTGAATTCAGTATTCCTAAAATGCTAAGACTCCACATGTTTATTGAAAGTATTTTTTTCTCTCTGAGTTTAAGTAACCTTAATGAATAATAATCACTTCTACAGGATTTTCTGAGAACTAAATGAGATAATGTATGCAAAATATTTGACTGTTTATTGGTTGAAGTAGTACCTGATATTTTCAGCCGAATGTGAATTATAACTTATCTTTGTTCTTTCTAAAATTCTAAAGATGATATAGAGTTATTGAAGTTAATTTCAGAAAGACTTAGTAATTCTAGTTAATAATTCCTTCTTTTTATGCTTTTTGTCTGGATTAAATAATATATGAAAGTATATAATAATTATAAAACACATGACTCAGCGTGTGACAAATAAAAAGCACTCAGCAAAAAGTAGTTATTATTATTGCAATTGTTGTTATTTATACCTGGTATTTTCTTTCTTTCTTTCTTTCTTTTTTAACGTTTTTATTGGAGTATAATTGCTTTACAATGGTGTGTTAGTTTCTGTTTTATAACAAAGTGAATCAGTTATACATATATCTCCATATCTCTTCCCTCTTGCATTTCCCTCCCTCCCACCCTCCCTATCCCACCCTTCTAGCTGGTCACAAAGCACCGAGCTGATCTCCCTGTGCTATGCAACTGCTTCCCACTAGCTACCTATTTTATTTTCGGTAGTGTATATATATCCATATATACACTACCACTCTCTCACTTTGTCCCAGCTTACCCTTCCCCCTCCCAGTGTGTCCTCAAGTCCATTCTCTAGTAGGTCTGCATCTTTATTCCCATCTTGCTCCTAGGTTCTTCGTGACCTTTTTTTTTTTTTTTTTTTGGATTCCATATATATGTGTTAACATACGGTATTTGTTTTTCTCTTTCTGCCTTAGTTCTCTTTGTATGACAGACTCTAGGTCCATCCACCTCACTACAAATAACTCAATTTCATTTCTTTTTATAGCTGAGTAATATTCCATTTATATATGTGTCACATCTTCTTTATCCATTCATCTGTCGATGGACATTTAGGTTGCTTCCATATCCTGGCTATTGTAAACAGAGCTGCAATGAACGTTGTGGTACATGACTCCTTTTGAATTATGGTTTTCTCAGGGTATATGCCTAGTAGTGGGGTTGCTGGGTCGTATGGTAGTTTTATTTTTACTTTTTTAAGGAACCTCCATAATGTTCTCCATAGTGGCTGTATCAGTTTACATTCCCACCAACAGAGTAGGAGGGTTCCCTTTTCTCCACATCTTCTCCAGCATTTATTGTTTGTAGATTTTTTAAAATTTATTTATTTATTTAGGGCTGTGTTGGGTCTTCGCTTCTGTGCGAGGGCTTTCTCTAGTTGTGGCAAGCGGGGGCCACTCTTCATCGCGATGCACAGGCCTCTCACTATTGCGGCCTCTCTTGTTGCGGAGCACAGGCTCCAGACGCGCAGGCTCAGTAGTTGTGACACACGGGCCTAGTTGCTCCGCGGCATGTGGGATCTTCCCAGACCAGGGTGTGAACCCATGTCCCCTGCATTAGCAGGCAGATTCTCAACCACTGCGCCAACAGGAAAGCCCCTGTTTGTAGATTTTTTGATGATGGTCATTCTGACCGGTGTGAGATGATATCGCACTGTAGTTTTGATTTGCATTTCTCTAATGATTAATGATGTTGAGCATTCTTTCATGTGTTTGTTGGCAATCTGTATATCTTCTTTGGAGTTCATTTTCACTTTTTCTCCTTGGACATATCAAAGGTTTAAAAATATCAAAGACTGCTCCATTATACTTGCTAAATTAATTTAACTTTTCTGAAGTTAACTTCACCAAATAACATGCGTCTTTCATAATTTTTACGACAATGAGTGAGATGATGCATGTAAAATATTTAGTTGCTATTATTGATGTTGTTTATGTTTACCCTGACATAACATCACCTGAATTTCTACTAGCTGACAAATTTAAAATACTGATAAAGACTTTATAAATTTGCTGAATTTAACTCTCCAGGGCTTAAGTAACTTCATCCATTAATATAGAACAGCAGCTCTCAAACTCTTTGGTGTCAGGACCTATTTATACTTTTCGAAATAATTGAAGACCTCAAAAAGCTTTTGTTTGTGTGGATTATATCTATTGATATTTATAATAATATAACTTAAAACTGAGAAATGTTTAACATATTTATGAATCATTTCATTTTAAATAACAGTAATGAATCCATTTAATGTCAACATATTTTTTATAAAAATAAACTATATTTCCCAAAAATAATTGAGAGAAGGCCGACATTGTTTTACAGTTTTAAAATCTCTTTTAATATTTAGTTTTAGGGAAATATAGCTGGATTCTCATTTATGTATCTGCATTCAACCTGTTTTATGTTATTTGGGTTGAAGTTTATAAAGAAAATGCAGTTTTAAAGATAAATAGCTGGAAAAGGGAAACATAGCAAACTCTCTAAAAGAGTATCAGAGGCCCCCCAGGGTCCTTGAACCACACTTTGAAAACTGCTGACATATACTTTTAATTTTTTTTTAAGTATTGATTAAGATAATCTGTACAATAGGTACTGCTATTAATGCTGCTTTAGTTGCTATTATTTATATTTCATTTCCAGATACTGACAAAAGAACTTGAGTTTCTTGTTTTGTTGACTGCATTCACAGTTTCTAAAAAAACAAAAACAAATAAAACTAGTGATGATATAGATTTGGTAAAATGGTTAAGCTCCTTCACCAAATAATATCTGTATTTTAGGAGTTTTAACCAAATTGAGATAATACATCTTATATCTTTAATGTCAGTAATATGCATGGCTCAATGCCTGGCATACAAGATAGACTCAATAAAAGGCAGCTTTAGAATCACTCTTTGTTCAATGTACATAAAATTATACAAATAGATGCCAGGGATAAAATTGGCCTCACATACCCAATAACACCTTTAGCTCATCTGGGATCACTCTGCTACCCTCTCTTGTTATCTCTCAACAGGCTTACTTTTAGGCCCAAGAATCCTTTAGGAAAGTGAATAAATCTTTTAACAGAAACAAGCTAATACCAGTTCAGAGCTGGGCTCTGAGTAATGCTGACTTCCACTGACCTTCTGATCAGAGTGTGAGGCCTTCCCTAGAAACTTCAGATATCTAGAAATACCTAAAATATTGTGCAGCATTTCCTTGGGAATTGAATCTCCACTCCAGCACTTGTTTCCTGAGTGTAGATATGTCTACCCTTGTCAGGATTCCTCCAGAATGAATGCAAACTCCCCAGATCAAGTTTCTAGCCTCAGGCTCTTGTTCTCACATTGCTAGAGGGCAGGGGAGGGGGGCAGTTTGGAAGGGGAGCCATTCCACTATACCCCTCTTCTGGTCTTGCTATAGGATCCTGAGAAAGTAGTTTTCTACCAACATTTTGTCAGAAAATCGCCTTCTTCTCTATATTTATATGAAAATGTTGAGCGTTTCCACTCAGGAGGCCAAGACTTTTGCTCTAGAAATAATCACTTCCAAAGTTAGCAGTGGTAGTAAATCTTAGAGACTTTTATGATCTGAGGTCTAACAGCCATTTCTTTCTCTGTTTCAGAAAGGACTTCTATGTCTTCTTTTAATTTCTTCAATTTTTAAATATTAAACTTTTGTTATAGACACTTTCAAAGATTGTAAAGTTAGATAGAATTATATAGTAAAGACCCACGTACTCATTACCCAGCTCCAAGATTTATCAGTTTATGGACTGCCTTCTTTCATCCATACTTCCATCCACTTCTCCCTCCCATATTATTTTGAAATAAACCTCAGAATCATAATACTTTATCCTTAAATATTTCAGTCTCTATATCTGAAAATATAAGATTTTTTCTACAGAACCAAGATATCAACATCACTTTAAAAAATTAATGAACAAAAATTATTTAATATCATCAAAAGGCCAAACATTGTTCAAAATTTCCACCTGTGTCATGAATATTTTTTAAAATTTATTTGCATCAAGATCCCAAGAAGGTCCACATATTATAATGCTTGATAGGTCTTTTAAGTCTCTCTTAATCTTAGGTTCTCTCTCTAATTTTTTCTCTTGTAAATGATTTGTGTTTAAGTAACCCATCCCTCTTTTCTTAATCTCATATTAGCTTCCTTAACTCCAGAAAACTTCCTGCAGCCTAATCCTCAAACATTTCATGAAGGATAAAGCCAATACTGACTTTTTTCAGGCAAGCTGGACCTACACTCT
>NW_006777400.1:350123-351586 GCF_000442215.2 Lipotes vexillifer | reverse complement strand
ACTCTTTCTAGATATTCCCTCATATTTATAACTTTTGGAATAAAGATCCTAACAGTACAAAGTGACCACATTCTTACCTGTCATTTTATAACTCTTAAGAAATGTAATCTGCATGGTTCATCAAACTGGGTGAATATTACCTTCTGATACTTGCCACTCTTCCCATCCAGAGTTCAAACGTCTTTTCACCGGATCCTGCACTGTATTACCTGAGGACACTTTCTGTTTGCAGTGTCTCCTAGTTTTCACAGCCGTTTTTACTTTCTTGAATGGCATGCCCAGGTTCAGGGTTGCAGGCATGTACCAATACCCCAAAAAATCTTGTCACATCTATCACTGGTTCTCATACCATCACTTGGCCTCTTTCTCTAGAAAAAACAAACAAAAAACGGTCATTTAAGAAATTCAGGGTCTGAGTTAGAAGGCTTAAAGATCACTTTCCAAAGACTCTTTCTTCCTCATGTCTTCCTAGAAATTAATTACCAATCAACATCCTCAGCGAGCTCTTAGCAAAGAAACATTTACCATTTATTTCCTTCTTGATCATCCAGCAAAACACTCTATACCTGACAAAGTGTGTTAAGACAACCTGTAGGGGAGTTCCCTGGTGGCCTAGCAGTTGGGATTCTGGGTTCAATCCCTGGTCGGGAAACTGAGATCCCACCACCCACGCTGTGCGGCAAAAAAAAAAAAAAAGACAATCTATAGGGACTTTCAGTTTCAGATTTGTCACTGTTCCCTGTGTGTTCCCTAAAGTCAACAATGATCTTTGAGAGTGTGCTTCTATCCCCTCTCACAGTTCATAGTGCAGATATCCACCAGCTCAGGATTCCTCATAATAATCTCTGATAGAATCCTAAAAATGCAGTCTGAATTTTCCCAGGCTTCAAGTTCCTGTGGACACAAGAGAGAATAAATTAACATTAAAATTTGAATTTCACTTGCAAGTTATCCCTACTTATTAATGTAGGACCTCTTCGAGATCTACCATAATGATTTCTAAAAATTTCTAGGTTTCTTACTTATGCTCAGGCATAAGATCACCTTCTGCTCCCACCTCCTTGTTGATATCTTCTGCCTGTGAGCTTCTTTATTAATGGAAGTGCTTACCAAATTACTACCTCTCAGTATTCTTAAAAAACAAAAGATTTCAAAACTCCACACAGAAATGGGAGGACTGTATCTTTCCCAACTCAGCATTTCTGTCTCTTGACCCTGCTTAAGCACAGAGTCTCAGGAAAATGCTTATTAAAAAGACAATCCTGGGCTTCCCTGGTGGCGCAGTGGTTGAAAGTCTGCCTGCCGGTGCAGGGGACACGGGTTCGTGCCCTAGTCCGGGAGGATCCCACATGCCGCGGAGCAGCTGGGCCCGTGAGCCGTGGCCGCTGGGCCTGCGCGTCCGGAGCCTGTGCTCCGCAGCGGGAGAGGCCACAACAGTGAGAGGCCCGCGTACGGCAAAAAAA
>NW_006777400.1:274186-350030 GCF_000442215.2 Lipotes vexillifer | reverse complement strand
AAAAAAAAAAAAAAAAAAAAAAAAAAGACAATCCTTTCAGTTTCTGCATAGATTATGTCCACACTGTGGTCAGATCTAATTCCTGTTTGGGGGCCATACTATCCTCTCCATCTCCAGTAACTCCAGAGCTCCTAAGCCCTGTCTCCAAAGGACACACACACAGAAGTTCCTCTTCTTGACCACTTTCCTCAGGAAAAGATGTCCTCGGCTAAAAGCTCAGCCAACCCTGATATGCTATAATTACTCTTGTAGGTGGCATACACATCATTTTTATTGCATTTGGAAGATGCTTAAAAATGAACAGTTGAATTTATTGACGTCATTGAGTATAGATGCGAAGTTATTCACTCATTCAACAAATATTTATTGAGTGCTTTCTATGAGCCAGGACAGTTCTAGGAATTGGACATAAAAAAGACACAAACCACTCTTATGCACAACCATACCTATAATTATCTCAATAATGATAATTCCACGTCTTCTACAGGAAATTTGGCTTGAAGGCATTCCTAAGTTGAAAAAAGCTGTCATTTTCTGATATCATACTGCTACCCTTTTATGTGACTACCCATTTATGCTGTGAATAGCCTTCAACAGATAGATCTAAATTTTCTTCAGTGAAATGCAACTAAATGCATCCCATTTACAAATCTGTGCGACCCTTCAATATGTTATAACAATGTCCTACCTTCTTTTCTGTTCCTGTAGGTGTATCAGTTCCTATTCCAGTGATTGGACTGAGGGATGAAGACAAGGTGTTCATCAACAACAACACCTGCGTGCTGAATGACCCAAATTTCGTTCTTATTGGGTCCTTTGTAGCTTTCTTCATACCGCTGACGATCATGGTGATTACATACTGTCTAACGATCCACGTCCTTCGCCGACAAGCTCTGATGTTACTTCACGGCCACACCCACACGGAGGAACCGCCCGGAATAAGCCTGGATTTCCTGAAGTGCTGCAAGAGGAATACTGATGAAGAGAACTCTGCAAACCCTAACCAAGATTTGAACCCACGCCGAAGGAAGAAGGAAAGACGGCCAAGGGGCACCATGCAAGCTATCAACAATGAACGGAAAGCCTGGAAAGTCCTTGGCATTGTTTTCTTTGTGTTTCTGATCATGTGGTGCCCGTTTTTTATTACTAATATCCTGTCGGTTCTTTGTGAGAAGGCTTGTAATCAAAAGCTAATGGAAAAACTTCTGAATGTGTTTGTTTGGATTGGCTATGTTTGTTCAGGAATTAATCCTCTGGTGTACACTCTTTTCAACAAAGTTTACCGAAGGGCTTTCTCCAACTATTTGCGCTGCAATTATAAGGCAGATAAAAAGCCTCCGATCAGACAAATCCCGAGAGTTGCTGCCACTGCTTTGTCTGGGAGGGAGCTTAATGTTAACATTTACCGGCACACCAATGAACCAGTGATTAAGAAAGCAGATGACCAGGAGGCCGATATAGAGATGCAAATCGAGAATTTGGAGCTACCAGTTAATCCCTCCAATGTGGTTAGTGAAAGGATTAGTAGTGTGTAAGCAAGAGCGGTGCAGTCTTTTCCTACAGTAAAGCTACAAATGTAGGAAATTGTTCTATAATTCTTCTGTCTGTCATAACCTAATGTAAATATTGCTGTCTGAAAAAGTTGTTTTTATATATAGCTTTGCAATCCTGTACTTTACAATCATGCTTACAGTAGTGAGACTTAGGGTTCTGTATTTAATGTTTATAATAGATTGAGAATAACTTACTTTGGTTGTTTGATGCAAACATCTTGATTTTTTTCCCCCCTTCCTTCCTTCCTCCCTCCTTCCCTCCCTCTCTTTCTTGCTTTCTTTCTTTCCCTCTTCTCTCTCTCTTTTTCTTTTTCACGTAAGGAAGTGTTGATCTTCATCTCAGGTGACATTTGCAGAAGACCAGAATGATGCACAGGACAGTGGTTACATTTCAACCACGCCAAAATTGAACAAATTCAGTGAAATCTTTTTTCCGGGTTAACAGTAAATATACACTTTAAATTCTTGCTCAGCTCATCTACACACATAAACACAGTAAGATAGGTTCTGCCTTCTGATAATCTATCATAACTATTAGTGAGTCAAAGGCAGAATTTAGCCTTGTTGTCACACATAGGGGAAATTTTGACATTGTCAGAATGTTCTGTTGATATTTTACTGCAATGTCTGTCACCAGACATAGTGGTATTTTAACATAGCAGCTGGTTAACCAGGACTACAGAAGTGGAAGGATGATACGAGATATATACACCAATAACAGCTTTTCACTTCTTACAGACAATGTTCAAATTCTGATTATAATGGCAAGCAAACTGGAATTAGTGCTTTCATTCTGGTCCTTAGTAAATACCTAATTCCATGATTAAACTGGGAAACAAAATCCCAGAGTTATTTCCCAATCCAGGATTCATCATCAATTGGGTTTTGATCTCAGGATCCTGGAAATTTGTGTGCTACACACAAAATGAAATTAGCATTTTGAGCCTTATTAAAATAGTATATTAATTATGGTACCTCTATCTATAGGACCTAATTTAGCAGTCCATTTTTGAGTAAAACTTGCATTGGAAGCATAGATGATCAAAAGCTTGGAAGTTTTGCTTGATTAAGGACTACAGAACTGGGCCCTTAGAATGTGAAAAAGTAATTAAAAAGAAGCTTTTACTGAACTTTGGGAAAAACAGAAATACAGAGTTTCCGTTTGGATTTTAAACAAAATGTATCTCATTTACAGATCCTTCCAAACTCTCTAGTGCAGGCAAGGCTGCAGCTAATTTGTAAAAGTGGCAAGCTCTTCATTGTACTGCAATTATGTACCAGAAGTTTAAATCTTTGTTAAAATATAGTGTTGTGTTACAGTAAGTGTTGGCCATTGTTTCATTCTTGGGCCTGCTGCTCTCTAAGAGTTCAGTACCATTTTACTAGTTTGTTAACCGTGAAAGGTTTTCAAACATTGCTAAAGTCCGAACATTAAGTCTATGCTGTGTGCAGAGTGTACAAGGGTTTCCAGTAACTGTATTTCCATGTGTGTCCATGTCACACAACTGTGGATCAATTTCTGAAGAGTTCATGATGCTATTTCTTATGCCTGAAAGTTACTTACACACATTAGAGTATCTTGAAATTGGTGAAGGTAGAATCTGAATTTCTAAAACCCATGGTGTGTGTCCTCAACACACAGCATAGATAAATCCAACAGTCTGCCACAAGGGCGGTGGGAGAGCCAACGGACGTATTTGAGGAAACTCATACAGTCCCTATGTGATTTGCAACACTGCCAAATGCTGGTCAATTGCTTGAGCATGCCCAATTATGACATGAAAGTAAAGTCTACCTGCCTGTTGGCTCTGTTGAACTGCAAGTTAAAACAGTTATATGAAATTGAGTGAGATCTAATTCTTACTGAAACGAAAATGTCTGAAGAAACACACCATGCACTGAGCATGAGTTCTGCACATACAGATGGTGTCCTGCATGTATGCCGTGTATGATGCATAAATCCATCGATTTGTATTAATGTAAGGCAGAGTAGGTGATATAAGAAGGACTTAAGCAAATCCTTCAGCAGTCTTTAAAAAGACCACGCAATCAGATCTGAAGTATTGTGAGTATTAGAGAAAATTGGAAACATCTGATTTCTTTCCTGAACTATCGGGGCAAGCTCATAGCACATGTTTTACAAAGAAATAAAATATAAACCACAGATTTTCAAAAGCACTAGCAATAAGTTGAACAATAATAGCTTACAGCACATTTGTTAATAATTCTTATGCCATCAAGTAGTAGTACTTAATAGTACCCAACACAGTAATTATTCTCAAATTGTGTGCTATTCATAAGTTCTGTGCAGTTCGGTATGAAACAAGTATACTCATTTGGATATAAACCTTACAGTTCAATGTTAAACCTACAACTTTTATAAATGTTTTAAAGTCCATGTGATAAGTGTAAACGTGGTGAATTTACTGTCAAACAGATCATTTTGATGTCCTATTATGTATGTATATCTGTTTAAGACACGTGCAACAGACCGCCTTATATTATTTCCTGTAAGTCTTCTTTCATCAAGTGGTACTTTTTGTGAGTGGTTGCAAAGTGTTGTCTTATTCCTGGTTCCTGTATGTTACCCATTCCAGGTTTTTGTGATACTTCCTATTAATTTATTAAATTTATTAAATGTTGCCTAATATGTCACCTGTCTATTTTTCCCCCTGCATCTTTTGAGGGAAAAATACACCACTTCATTTCTTGGAAAATTAAATTGTAACCTGTTAACTAAGTTCATAAATACAAATACAACCAGAAAATATTACTCTTCTCTATGTACTCAAAGACTGTGACACCTGAGGAAAGACAAGAGGTGTAAACAACAAACGCAATATTAATAACAGCATCACTGATGTCTGGTAAGCAGAATAACTGCAGCCTCAAATTATCCTACTTTCCTTAACCTGAGCAGGGGCCTGGGGTGGCTCATATGCTCTCCTTGCTATAGGTATCATTGCTATCTTATTCCCATCAAACTCTAAGCTCCCCAAGAATAGAGAGGACCATGTTTACCTTATTGATGGTTTTATCCCCAGTTGATAGTGGCCACTCTATGTTCAACAGACATGTATTGAGCATCAGTATTTGTGGGCATTGTATTATCTGTTCCTGTTGCCAGAAGGAGTCTTACAACTCCCCACTATTCAGTCATGTGGTGTGACTTGATCACCTTAACTGACCCCTATCCCAAATGGCTTTGGATACCTGTGCAATCATCAGGGTCACCATACTAAGCTGCTCTGTTCCTCCATACCTGGAGCCATGGGTGACAAAATACACTGGCCTTTTCTTTCAACATTTGTACCTTCCTGACGCAGAGTGAGCCCACTGGCATGAGTTCAATTCCCTGAGAAGAAAGCAGGAATACCTCATTCCTTTGCAACCATGACTAGGTTGAGTCCTAGGAATGGGTCAAAGGATAAAGGTTGAACTGCCACTTTGAAACAACAGCGTCACTGCTGTCCATGGCTAGAAATATCTCGTACAACTGAAGCTAGGGACTACTCTTCCCCAACAGCAAGGCAATGGAGAGAGGCTGAAATTTCTGATGGCCCAGACCTGGAGTTGTTACTACCAATGAAAGGGAAGGAGGGGCAGAGGAAGACTGGAGTGCCACATCCCATTGCACTGGAAGGTCTTCGTGGTCTGAGGAAAGAAAGATGCTTCTTGCCATCAGGCAGCAGTACATTTCTGCTTACAGCAGAAACACACAGTTTCCACACAGTTAATCAGCTCCCCCTTAAGTCAATGCAATCTCCATGGTTGAGGCCCATTTCTCCTTGTATATTCCCCTAGACATATATTAACATATCACCCAGAAAGCTGAATATATTAGAAAGAGGTATTTTTATAGGCAATGCCAACAGGAGTAGGTGACAGCATAGTGGCTCTCAAATATTATGTGACCCATAGCACACTTTTAAACATAAATAGCTCTAAGATGGGTCCTCTGGGATATAAATTCTGAGATGGAAATAAGTGTGCAGGATGTTTATTAGGAAGTGATCTTGGGACCCATCTGCACTGGAAAGGGAAGAAAGGATGACTGGGCAGAGGGCAAAGTTGGGCTGTGATGTAGTTACAATAAGGACTTATTCCCCCTGCATCTTTGGTAGGGAAAATATACCACTTCACCTCATTTTCTTTGAAAGTTAAATTGAATTCTGTAAAATAAGTTCACAAAGACATACTTAACCGAAAAGTATCACCTTTCCTGACTAATTCTGCATATATTCAAAGACTATAACACCAGGGGAAAGACAATTGAGAGGTGTGAAAAACAAAAACAATATCACACTTAGATGACTCTCATGGGAAGCTTCAGAGTTGTCCCAAGTTGAAGCAGGGGGCCAATCCTCTATAGCACCACTGTCCCCAAGAGAGATATATGACTTTATGCCAGGTCACTCTCTTCAACAGAGGCAACTCCCCAAGAGGGCTTATACCTGAAAGTTGTCAAGTCCACAATCTCCCATCACCTGGGGAATAAACCCTTCAGCCCTGAAGGTAGGATCTGGTCAGGGTAGCATAGCATCTATAACAAATAATACATTTATTGAGTAGAAAAGATTCACCACCTAATTCAAAAAGATTCACCACCCAGTTTAGCACCTATACAAATAACATGAAAGAACCTGGCTGCCTGTCACTTAAGCCAAAATCAAGGCAAATGGAGGTAAAAATAAATATATGTTTTTATATGAGATTTCTTTTCATGCTAAAGGTGTTCTCAGTCAACAGCTTACTAGGATTCTTAGATTTCTGAACCCATCTGGATAGCTCAGGCTAGGCTGCAGTAAGAAACAATCCCAAAGTCTCAATGGCTTAACAAAACAAACACTCATTTTGCTCTCACACTCCACGTCCAACGTGGGTTGCCAGGAAACCTCTTCTCATCATAGTTACTCTGGGAAAAAACGGTGATAAAGGCTTCATCCTTCACACTTGCTTCCATGTAGCAGAGGGACAGAAATTTAGTGAACCTATTTCTTAAACCAAAACTAACCCTACCGTTTACTTTGATTTAATACTAACTATATCCATACCCTCATGTCTTACCTATAACATTATTTCTGTTCTTAACTTTATCCTTAAAGCTACCTCTATGTGTGTCCTGTCCTGCTCTTAACTTTATAATTAATTCTAACCCTGACTCTTGTTTAGTTGTAAGGTTAACTTAACTTTATAATTAATTCTAACCCTGACTCTTGTTTCTAAATTACCTCTAACCATGATCCTGCCTTCTGCGAACTCTAACCTTACTCAAAACTCTAACCTCACACTTACTATTAACTCCAAAGCTTCCTTTGTCTTTAACCCTCCCTTAGGGCTAACTATAAACTTTCTTCTAACCTTACAACTAAGCTCCAGGTCTAGCTCTAATTATTTCTATTTTATTCTAAAAAATTTTCTTTTTGTTAAGAGTCTGATGAGCAAAAAAAAGAAAAAAAAAAAGAGTCTGAGAAGCTGGACTGGAAGACACAGAAGGAAACTTTATGCTTGATCCTTTTGTACTTCTCTGTCTTAAAACCTCACAACGGGCCAAACACAGACATGCTTTGTTTTATGTAAACAGGTGGTTCGTACATTTAAAAATCTCCACTTTGCTATAATGGAAACCAATGTCAGCGAGGTAAAGGGTCTTCCCCTAAATCACACTGCTGGAAAGAGCAGAGGCTGAACTATCTCGTTTCTAAGGCTGTGCTGTTCCCAATATACCATATGACTCCTCTTTACTGTCCCATAGGCAAAACTGGCTTCCCCAGGGCAGAAAGCACAACCCATATTAAAGTGCATCTTTCCAAGTGTTACCACTTCAAAATGGGGTAAAGAAGTAGATGAGTGCAAATGAGGAATAGCCTTTTTAAAATTTATTCACTCCTGCCGTTAAAATTAATAAGGATGGCCATGTATAGTCCACTGTGAATCCCTATTATGAGAGAGTTTTACCCTGAATAGGTTGGAAAAGGGGACAAGGATTGAACAAACAACGACTAACATGAGATTCATAGTGACAAAGACAACTCTCTCAGAGGTGACTTGTTTATGCTTAAGATGAAAGGGGTGCTTGAAACACAATAAAATAATTTTGATGATGAAGATAATGTTGCCGATGACATTCTAACATTAAAGAAAACACAATTACTATTTCAACAGGGGATTCATTCTAAGACTAGTGTCTTAGCCCATTCAGGCTGCTATAGCAAAATACCACACACTTGGTGGCCTGTAAACAATAGAAATTTATTTCTCACAGTTCTGGACACTGGGAAGTCCAAGAGCATGGTGTCAGCATGGTTCTATTCTGGTGAAGGCCCTCTCCTAGGTTGCAGACTGCCTGTGTCCTGCCATGTCTTCACATGGTGGAAGGGGTGAGGGAGCTTTCTGAAGCCTCTTTTATAAGGGCATTAATCCCATTCATGAGGGCTCCAGCCTCATGCCTAAGCATCTTCCAAAGACCCACCTCCAAATACCATCATGTTGAGCATTAGAACTTCAACATATGAATGGGGAGCGGGGACACAAATATTCAGGCCATAGCAATCAGTTTAATTTTACTAGGCAAAAAGGCTAAAATTTTATTTCAATGTTTAATTCAGAAATTACCCATATGCTTTTTATGGAAAAACCTAGCTTAGCTCTTCCCAGCTGAAGTAATCTTTCTGTGTAAAACAGTCTAACAGAGACAGTCAACAAAAAGGCTCAAAGGGAAAAAAAAAAACAGGAGAGACATTCAATTCCAAAACCTACTAGGGTATGTTTTTAACAGAACTGGCAATAACTTACATGAAAGCTGCTCCTGGATGCTAATATAATTTAATATCCCCACTGCATGATTCTAAGGAGAATTTTGCAGGCCTTTGAGCATCAAGGGTGTGGGTTCTCAGTAAACCACTGAAGTGTGGAGCTACTCCAGTTTCAAGTGTCTCTGGACCCCATCATTAAGTACTTTTCCTCTACTGTTCACTCCTTTCCTCTTTCATATCTGTATAATTTTTTTCAGTTTTACAAATATTTTATTTTTAACAATAAATACAATTAATATTACAAGAAGCAATACATGATAAGATTTTATTTGCATTATTTTTTAACACAGTTCTATTGAGGTACAATCTACAAGTCTGGGACTGGTAGTAGGAGTAGAGATTTACTGCAAATAGGCATGAAGGAAGTTTTGGGGGTGATGGAAATGTCCTAAAACTTGATTGTGGGGATGGTAGCACAATTCTATCAATCTACTAAAAATTATTGAATTATACACTAAGTGCCTGTATTCTTTTGAATGGATGCTCTGTGAAAAATGCATTCAAGCAGGTAATGAATTCAAAGATACCACCACAGTTAGTTTGGCAACCTCTGGACAAACCATAGCCTACGTTGCCACTGGAGCTTCATGACAGCCTGGATCTCCTACCTAGGTGGAAACTAAGGACTTTGGTGATTCTATTGGTTTCTTCAGAACACTTTGACCTTTTACACTGCCATTGCTGTGCTATAGCTTACTGGGCCTTGAGAATAATCTAAACCACCCAGATGCCTCCTGATCCTGATGCCCCAATTCAGATGGTACCTCAGGAATATGTCATCTTTAAAAATTAGAGTGTGGGAGTTCCCTTGTGGTCCAGTGGTTAAGACTCTGCACTTCCAATGCAGGGGGCGTGGGTTCCATCCCTGGTTTGGGAACTAAGATCCCACATGCCCTGTGACGTGGCCAAATTAAAAAAAAAATTAGAGTGGGAGCCAAGTGCCCTGAAAGTACCTTTACTAAAAGCAGCTGAGAAGCACATACATTAATCTATACATCTTCTCAGTCACTCCTCCTGGTCTTCCGAAATGATACCGTGGTAACAGACCAGAGGCTGTTTCAAAGAGATAGTGTCTTAAGGGAAAGATACTGGTCCTTCATTTTATTGTAGGAACCATCCTTCAGTTCAATTATGGAAACTCTTGGTTCATTTCTCTGTTACGATTCAATCAACAGATCTTCTGCCCTCCAAATGTACACTATTTTCCCTTAGGTGATTAAAGAAGAATAGAAAATAGCATATTACATATTACTTACTACTTCAAGTCACTGTAAAGCCAGTAAGTAAACATATAATCCTTTACTTTGCTAGTGGTCAGCAGTTCAGAGAAAGCTAATAACGCAATGAAACTAGTAGCAACAAAACCAGAGAGAAGTTTAACAGAGAGAACCAGCGAAAGAAAGGGCCAAAAAGGGCCTTGTTAACAGTATACTCACTGCTGGAGGTCTAGAAAGCTGTGCACACATGCTAGGCTGCACCCACTCAGGAGGGACTAGAGCAGACATTTTAGACATGGGACAGATCTGAAAGCCTTCCCCAAGCCACACACAGATTTATCTGCAAAGGATGGAAGTTTTACTGCCTCACGAGAATCAAGAACCAATTATGCCAAATCACTAGCAGAACACTAAGCAGTGCTAACTTTAAGGATGACTTCTAGGAAGCCAGACTTTAAAAATAAACACAAGGAGGGGCTTCCCCTGGTGGCACAGTGGTTAAGAATCCGCCTGCCAATTCAGGAGACACAGGTTCAAGCCCTCATCCAGGAAAATCCCACATGCCATGGAGCAACTGAGCCCATGCACCACAACTACTGAGCTTGGGCTCCAGAGACCATGAGCCACAACTACTGAGGACGTGCACCACAACTACTGAAGCCTGTGCACCTAGAGCCCGTGCTCCATAACAAGAGTAGCCACCGCAATGAGAAGCCCACACACCGCAATGAAGAGTAGCCCCAGCTCGCCACATCTAGAGAAAGCCCGCATACAGCAACGAGCGACGAAGGCCCAACGCAGCCAAAAATAAATAAATAAATAATAAATTTATATATATATATATATATATATATATAAATAAAATAAACTCAAGGAGAAAAAATAGAACTGCACCATCAGAAGCCTGCACACTGTGTGGGAAATAGATTTTGCAGAATTAGTCTATACAAGTCATTGAGAAACAAACAAAAATTAAAAACCAAACCCTAGTGGGTAATCAGAATCCAGACTTCCTACAGTATATGATCTAAAATATCTAGTTATCCATTTAAAAAATTAGACAAGCAAAGAGACAAAATAGTGTGAACCATGTTCAGGAAAAGCGGCAGGCAATGGAATTTGATTCTGATGGGGTCCAGGAGTTAAACTCAGCAGAAAAAGACTTCAAAGCTGCTATTAAACCATAAATAAGAAAGAATGACAACAACATCTCACTAAAGAGAGAATATCAATAAAGAGGTAGAAATTATCAATAAGAACCAAATAGAAATTCTATAGCTCTAAAAAGTACAATAATTGAAATGAACCTTTGCTAAGGGCAGTTTGGCAGATCCTCAAAAGATTAAACAAAGAATTACCATATGATTCAACAATTCTACCCACAGGTACATACTCAAGAGAACTGAAAACATATGTCTACACAAAAACTTGTACATAGCAACATTGTTCATAATGCCAAAAGGTGGAAACAACCCAGATGTCCATCAACTGATGAATGAATAAATTGTGGTAGATTCAGAAAATGGAATATTATTTGGCAATTAAAAAAATGTAGTTCTGATAGCTGCTACAAATCAATAAAGCTTGCAAACATTATGTGGAGTGAAAGAAGTCAGTATTTTCATTTCACATATTTCATAAATATGATTGTTTACATGAAATGTCCAGAATATTGACAATTCACCTACAGAATGTGTATTAATGATTGTCTAGGGCTAAGGATGGGAACATGGATTAACTGTAAATGGGCAGCAGAGATCTTATTGGGTCAAATGAAACATTCTAAAATTAAGTTGTACACTTAAAACAGGTGAATGAGGAAATTCCCTGGAGGTCCAGTGGTTAGGACTCAGCTCTTTCACTGCCAGAGCCCCAATTTGATCCCTGCTCGGGGAGCTAATATCCTGCAAGCCACACAGCACGGCCAAAAAAGAAAAACAAAAGAAAAACAAACCAAAAAAAAACATGTGAATGATGAATTTTATGGTATATAATGAAAATTCAAAAGAACTGTCCATATATATTTTTATGTAACATATATACATACATACATATACATATATACACGTGTGTGTGAGCCTATAAAAGTTGTGATTCAGCCATGTCAAAGAAATCAGAGACAAAGAAATAATATAGTTAGTTTCTTACATTATTATAATCTTTCTCAATGTTGATTAACAGTATTTCATAAAATGAGTTTGGAAGCTTTCCTCCTGATCCACACCTCTAAAATAGTTTGAATTTGAATAAAAAAGTTTGATCTTTTCTTGAAGCTTAGAAAGACTCCACCTGTAAAACCTGGGTCCTGGGGCTACAAAATCTTGCCCTGGGGATTTTCTTTGGGGTTAGAGGGAAATCTCATTGACAACTTTCTCAATTTCTTCCATACTAATTTATCTCTTCTTATTCTCTACCTCCTCTCCAAGGAATTTTGATTTCAAGTCACTAATTTTATCTTACTTTCAAATATATTTTCAGAGATATGATAAAGTATTATCTAATTCTTTTAGGTTTTTATCAGTGATTATGTCCACATTCTTAGTTCTAATTAAGTGCATTTATGCTTTTTAAATAACTTTCTTGACTATTTTAGGCAACTTGCTACTTCCATATTTGACGAATTGTATTTCTTTGATATATTACATTTCACCAGCTCTTTTTCAGCATTTACATGAATTGGTTTAATTTCCTAGTAGTCATTTTAATTTTACTAAAAAAACCTTTCGAATTTATATTTCCTTACCAACACGAATGTAAAAATATTTATTCCCTTCTCACATGTAACATGAGATATGGATAATGGTTTTAGACCCTCATTTGTATTTTCCTTCTACCTAGTTTTTGTTAATAATCTCAGCAACTGATATTCACATTATTGATTTATTTTGTACATTATTTAGATTCTATATTGAAGAGTTTTTGCCATTAATATTGATTTTATAACCTTTATACATCATCCATTAATTTCAAAGCTTACTGGTTTCAGTGATCAATGCCATGGCTCTTATAACTTGTCCCTATTTCTTAAACTCTTGATTTATTTCCATTTTCAGTTTTCTAAAACTATTTAAACAATATTTTTCCAGGAAGAGTAATTATTAGTATACTTTCTGAGTTTTTGCAAATCTGAGACTATCTCTTTATTACCCTTGCACATAAATGATAGCTTAGTTGGGCATAGAATTCATAGGTAAAAATATTCTCCCCTCAAACCTACATATCTGCTACCCAAATTTCCTCACAGGTTATTTTCTTAATGCTTGTAGAATTTTACTTCATTCTTAAAATTCAATACTGTATACATGTAGATCTCTTTTCCTTAATTTTTTCTAGTACTTGGTAGGTTTTTTGAGTTTGAAAAGACTTTATATAGCTATAGGGAAAATTTTTCTATAATTTCTTATTGTTTGTTCTGAGCCATGTACTCTGTTTTATGCTTCTAGGATCCTATGATATGTATTTTAGATGTTTTTTAACATTTTTTTCATGTCTCATCCTTTTATTCATGATAGTCATTTACACATCCCTTTTGTCCAAGTGCTAGCATAATTTCTTAAACTGATTTTTTTTTTTTCTTTTGGCTTTGTTGGGTCTTCATTGCTGCATGCAGGCTTTCTCTAGTTGTGGTGAGCGGGGTCTACTTTTCATTGCAGTGCGTGGGCTTCTCATCGCGGTGGGTTCTCTTGTTGTGGAGCATGGGCTCTAGGCATGTGGGCTTCAGTAGTTGCAGGATGCAGGCCCTAGAGCATGGAGGCCTCAGTAGTTGCAGCTCGCGGGCTCTAGGGCCCAGGCTCAGTAGTTGTGGCACACGCGCTTAATTGCTCTACGGCATGTGGGATCTTCCCAGACCAGGGGTCAAACCCATGTCTCCTGAATTGTCAGGCGGATTCTTAACCACTGTGCCACCAAGGAAGTCCCTTAAACTGAACTTTGATTTACTGATTTCATGTTCTGAAATACCCAACATTTTATTAACGGAGCATATATTTTAATTTTTTTATCTGAATATTATTATTTCTGATCTCAAATTCTTTCCTTTTTATGGATGCAATATCCTCTTGAGCACTTTAACTGTGGTACTATCTTGGTTAGAATTGTTATTGTTTTTAGGGAATTCCCTGGCAGTCCAATGGTTAAGACTCTGCACTTCCACTGCAGGGGGCATGGGTTCAATCCCTGGTTAGGGAACTAAGATCCTGCATGCTGTGTGGCCAAAAAAAATTAAAAATTGTTATTGTTTTTGTTAGTGCACTAGTTACAAAGTTGCATATGTTTTGAATCACCTGCTTCAAACTTATTTTCCAATAAACCTAGTTACTTTTAGTGAAAGATTGTGTGATATGAGATTTATTTTTCTAGAATGCATGTAACATATTATAACAAAATGTATATTCTGTAATTGATTTTAACTGGGTTAGCCCTAAATTACCTGGAACATCACCCCGGGCCATGGAGTTGCATGACTCTGGCAGTGTAAGTGTATAGCACCTCGCAAAATCTGCCCAGCCATATATGATGGCCATGGCACTACACTTCTTTAATTGTCATGCTTGTTCTCATTAGGAATCCACTGTAACTAAGGATCTCATTTTAGTTATTATGCATTCCCTTAGTTGAGTATCTTGTCAAAATCTGGACTGCCTCCTTCTCTATGTTCCCCTCCATCTAATCCATTGACTATTTATAAAATGAATAAGATAAAAATCTCAAGACACCAAGAAACAGAGAAAAATCAAACTTTTTATACAACTCCCTTATCTTTTTGCCTAATATAATATTAATGGTCAGATATTATTTTCAATGCTTTTCAGATCTCTGTTAGTGAGTTTTCTTCTTTCCTTCCTTTCTTTCCTTCCTTCCTTCTTTCCTTTCTTTCTTTCTTTTTTCAGAAGTCACAGTAGTGTTTTATGTGCTCCAAATTGAAGGAATGGACAAAGAGAAAGCCAACCCCAAAGTCAAGCTTCATAGTCATATACTGTAACTGCTTAGAAAGGGAAAAGTGTCTGGATCTCAGCTTTTATTTATAAACTTTCCTGAGTAGTATTAATTCACAATAATGAAATTCAACTTTTACATTTTACATTTCATCTCCATTCAAGGCACTGAAAGACAGATTTCTTTTTCCTATTCTATAATAGAAACATTAAAAAGTTGTATGCATATATGCTTTCTGGACAATGAGATACATAAGAATTTTGTAGATTAATATATGTGCCCATTTCCAGCCCTTGTTTACAACCTGTATAAATCATATCTTGGGATGGAATGGACAGAGACTTCTAGTATTATGCTCTAGGAACACTAGTGACAGTGCATCAATCCCTTCTCTTTCCAAGAGGAATGACTTACATGGCCAATTTCCCAAAACCTGTTAGCCTGTAAGCAGCATTATCTAAGGGGCTTCTGAAATATTAAGTCTTAAAGTGAAGGACATGGCCAACTCCTCATTGTGCTGATGCTAGTAGGTTTGCTATCTACTCTTCCAACCCATTAGCTCCTATTGTTCTTTTCCCTGGAATAACCTCCTTTGGAGATTTTTTTCTTTGCATACTCTAGATATCAAAGTAATGGCAATACTCCTATATTTTGATCATGTTTTTTATTATATTTTAGAAATTTGAGCTTGTTGCTGGCAACCTTCCCTACGTCTAGTACTGATCCAGTGTTTACTGAAATTATTATATTCCTTTAATTACAAGAACTAGGGCAGAAGGAGTGTTAAATATGTGGGATATAATTGCCATCTTGAATAAGAAGTCCAAAGTAGTTTTTATTAAAACTGTAAAGTCAGCAAGAAATAAACTACAGAAATAAAAATCCTTAAATTATTAAAATTATAAATTATTAAATACCAGAGTTTGCAAATGAATTATATCCCAAATATATTCATGCCAATCAATACCACTGGGAAAAAACTCACCACAAAACATCATATATTTTGTCATATTTTGTATTATAATAAATAAACAATTAGAGCAGTTACAGGAAATATAATTATGTCTTCTTAGATAAGCACAATAAATATAACCCATTTGGAGTAATGTTATAAAAATGAAATAAACAAAAGAGATAAGCACAAGACTGTACAGTCATAAATTTTGAAACCAAATGATAACTTTGTATTCCTTTTTTTATGTTGCTCAAATTTTTATCAATCTTATTATGCAAAGTTGCCAATTCAAAATAGTATTACTAAAATATACTTGACATGAGAAACAGCATAAGTTTCTATTCCCTTCATTGACTGAACTGTTGGAATTCCTGATAGAGTTTGTCTGAATTATCTTCAGACTACTTTAAGGCTTTCATTGGTAAGTAGGAGTTGATTACAATAAACTCTGTAATTGTCCCAACATCTTCCATATGAGGCCATAGGAAAATTGATAGAAACAAGTAACAATTCAAATTTAATATTATAAGCACTTTTTTTTTAACATAATCAAATCCACCTTGTAACAGTCCTAAAGCAGTGTATGGGATTTGTATGCTGACAATTAAGTTCTCACAAATACTGCAGTTTCATGTTCTATGAAGTAATACAGCTTCATACTTGACAAGAGTTTACATAATTTACCTGACTTCATATACAACAGTGAGACTGCATTTAAACAGTGCTTTTGGCACAGCTTGCCTGATCACCCTTGGTTCCGCTAAGATAGACAGACCTGCTGTTCAGAAGCCTAAGTGCCCTGAGGGGCGTGTGGGGCTTCTAGGGGTCTCTTCAGGCGTGAGCTGCCTTACAACCTCTCTATCTCTGCCTCTACCAATTTCCTCTTATGAACTACTTCCTGGTATTTGAGGCAAAGTGCTTATTTTCTACTTACCATGACACATCTGAATGCAATCAACTTTAAAAAAAACTTCACATTTGGCTTACAATCAATAATCATTCATTTATTTATTATTTTATTCAACTAATATTTGTCGAACAGCTACTACTTACCAGGCATTTCTTTAGGTACTGGGGATGAAGTGGGAACAAAACAGCCCCCCAAAATCTCTGTACTCATACAGCTTACATTCCATTCAGGGGAGACATATTTTTAGCTAAGTTATAAGTAGGTTATATGATGTAAAGTGTGAGCAGTATGAAAAAACCTAGAGTCTATCATACAGAGTGAAGTAAGTCAGAAAGAGAAAAACAAATACTATATGCTAACACATATATATGGAATCTAAAATAAAAAGTTGGTTCTGAAGAACCTAGGGGCAGGACAGGAATAAAGATGCAGACGTAGAGAATGGATTTGAGGACACAGGGAGGGGGAATGGTAAGCTGGGACGAAGTGAGAGAGTGGCATGGACATATATACACTACCAAATGTAAAATAGATAGCTAGTGGGAAGCAGCTGCATAGCACAGGGAGATCAGCTGCATGCTTTGTGACCACCTGAAGTGGTGGAATATGAAGGGTGGGAGGAAGATGCAAGAGCGAGGGTATATGGGTACATATGTATGCATATAGCTCATTCACTTTGTTATATAGCAGAAACTAACATAACACTGTAAAGCAATTATACTCCAATGTAGATGTTAAATTAAAAAAAAAAAGACTATCTTATCATTCAAAACATTCTACTGCAAAATATACTACAAAATTATTGACATATGAAGAGGTTATCAAATATATGCAGCCAAAAATACACACTATGCTACCCCAAAATATGTTACCTTGACATATTACATTTGTGCTAAAGAAATCTTCTCTAGAAAGCTGCCTGCTCCTCCATAAAACTATTCTCCTGTTATGATTTCTAAGAATTCTAAACATACATAAACGAACTACAGACATACCTCAGAAATGCTGCAGGTTCAGTTCCGGATCACTGTAATAAAGCAAATATCATAATAAAGCAAGTCACACAAATGTTTTGGTTTCCTAGTGCACATAAAAGTTATGTTTACACTATACTGTAGTCAATTAAGTGTGCAACAGCATTGTGTCTAAAAAAATGTAAAGGACTCCCTGGCAGTCCATTTGTTAAGACTCTGCACTTCCACTGCAGGGGGTGCCGGTTCAGTTCGATCTCTGGTCAGGGAACAAAGATCCCACATGCCACGTGGCATGGCCAAAATAAATAAATAAATATTTTAAAATGTACATATTTAAGTTAAAATACTTTATTGCTAAAAATGCTAGCCATCAACCTATGTGTTCAACCTTTTGAATATGTCTAACATGTCTCTTAATCTGTCATCTGTTTTTATCCATTTTATTTTCCTCTTTTTACTTCAGTTTATGTATTTTCTATTAACCTAGCTCCTATTTAACCATTTCTGGAATCGATGTCCAATCTGCTGTTAAACTCATCCATTGAGTTATTAATTTCAGGTATTGTATTTATCAGTTTCAGAATGCCTATTTAATTATTTTTATAGATTCCAATTCTAAGATGAAATAATCCAGTCATTTATTTGTTTGTTCATTTTCTCTATTAAACTCAACATTCTAGTCATAGTTATTTATTTATTTATTTATTTTTGCTGTACGAGGGCCTCTCACTGTTGTGGCCTCTCCCGTTGCGGAGCACAGGCTCCGGACGCACAGGCTCAGCGTCCACGGCTCACGGGCCCAGCCGCCCCGCTGCATGTGGGATCTTCCCGGACCGGGGCAGGAACCCACATCCCCTGCATCGGCAGGCGGACTCTCAACAACTGCACCACCAGGGAAGCCCTAGTCATAGTTATTTTAAAGTATTTTCTATTAACTTCAGTATCTTGATCACCTGTGAGGGTGCTTGACATCTTTTTTTTTTTCTTTCTTGACATCTGTCACATCATCTTGCATCTTTATATGTGTCATAATTTTTATTGTTTACCCAACATTATTAATTAAAGAACCATAGAAACTCCAAATGAGGCTATCTTCTACCACAGGTGGCCTACCTTTTGTCTATTAAGCTAATAGTATATGATGTGGGGGGAAGGGATGGTCATAACAATCTAATCAGGGATTGAGTTGATTTTTACTGGATTTAAATTTTCATAAGGTTGTTTACCTCTACATCACCAGTGATTTTATGGCATTGTCCCTCCATTGTTTTCAGCTGAAACCTTGGTAGAGCTTTGTCTCCTTGGCCTGGAAGATTGTTAAAGATTCAATTCTGCCCTTTAGAAATTTTCAGCTTCAAAATTTGGTAAACGTCTTGAGCAGGAAATAGCAATGTTTTTTGGAGGCCTTTCAAATTTCCAGTTTTGTCATTGTAGCCTCACATGAATGCCAAAATCTCTGCAGATCTTTGCCCCCAACAGTGGCCTTCTAAACGAGGTCCAACCTACATTTGTAAACTCTAGATGAGTCCAGCATTAATAAATGCCCCCAGGTTAAAAGGGACCATACAGCCTCAGTGTTAACTCATCACTCCTTTTAGAGCTTTCATTTCTTTTCTGTTTTGATTTTGCAGGCCCTTCCTCCTGGCTAGTCTCTTTTTCCTAAATACTCTGAGACCATGGGACATTTTACTTTGCCCTTCTGAAGCTTTTAGCTTGGCTATTTACCTTCCTACATAGGATCATAATAAAGCCTCTGTATTTGAGGCCTAATTTCCAGTTTTGTCACACCAGAGCCATGTAATAAATAAAAGCTCTGCTGGTTTCTCTTTCTCCAGACGTGGCCCTTCCTTTATGCCCAGAAACAGCAAATGTCCACAGTGGAAAAATAGTGACCAATAATCTGCTCAGTTTTTCAATCTCCGAATTTTAGTCAATTTAGTGATTGTTGCTTCCATAGTTTTCTGATGCCTTTAAAATATGATTTTGTAAAATATCCAATATTTTTTAGTCATGGTCAGTGGAAGCTTTAACCTGCCATACTTATTATGTAATACCTAGAAGTAAAAGGACCTTTGTTGCTTTTCAAAGAGTGATTATGAGAATAAAACTTGCTCTGGGTAAAAATTCTTATTGTACATATATTCAGTAAAGGAAAAGGCTCCCTCTAACTAGCTCCATACTCCATAATCCTGTATTTTAGAGGTAAACATTATCACAGTTGTCTTGTTTGTCCTTTCAAAAATCTTCCAGACATATACATACATATGTATATCAGTACTGTGTGTCTCTTATTTATAAAAGGCATTATTCTGCATTTGAGAGTTTCTCACTCAACTTTATATTCCAAAAGGTTTTTAACTCAACTATGAAATGTTTTGCACTGAAAATCAGGAGATGCAACACTACTTCATTCAGTTGCAGAAAAATGCTAAAATATATTTAAATAGACTCTTTCTGATGTAAATTTAGAGTTGTTTCTGTGTCTTGATAATACAGTTCTGCAGCAGGCAGTCTTCTACATATGCTGTGAATATATGAGGTAGTAGAGATGGAGGACTCATTAGACAAAAATGAAATCTGAATCATAGAGTATATGCATTTTATGTGTTGACAGGTATTATTTGTCCTCTACAGAGATTTTACCAATTTTTTTTCTTCCTCCAATTTCTTCTTGAAGGGGACTAGGATTTGTCATCCCAAAATATGCCACTTTGGCATGAGGATTATTTTGAGATGAAGAAAAAACAGATTAAAACCCAGCAGATTCAGGAAAAGCTCTTCACCTCCCCCTCAACTGCCTAAATTTACATTGGAAAGGGGCCTGTACCAGGAAGAGAGCTATTACCACTGTTAAAAAACAAAATTCAACCAAGTTAATTTGAAGATCTAATTGGCTTTACTAAGTGATTCATAAATCAGGCAGCATCTCACCTAGGAAAGTAGAAAGCCCCTCTGAGGAGTTGTACAAAATGGAAGGTTTTTATAGGCAGAAAGGAGGTGGGGTAGGGAAGTTAAAAGAGTGGATTATATCAGGCAAAGTTACCTTCCGTTAGGGGAAGGCAGGGGGTCTTAAGCAGATTAGCTCACTAGTGATGGCCAGGAAATTCCAGACTGATTAGTTTATAATTCCACTCCTGAAAGGGGCTGGAACTAGAAGTAAGTCTTGGTTTGCTCTTCTCGCAGCAAATGACTCCACCTTGGGCCTGTTGTTTCTTTTTTTAACACCAGAGATACCTTTTTACCTATGAAACTTATCTGCATAACAGAGCAAACTTTGTTTTCTAAACATCTCCTCTGAGGTGGCTTTTCTCCTCTTTGCATCCCCAGACCCCTACTCCTTTCCTTAACTCAGGATGTTATATAAGCTTCAGTTACCTGGTTGCCATTTGTGTGTTCATATCTTTATGCGGCTTCTGTATGTATGTAATTTTGTTTGTTTTTCTCCTGTTAATCTGTCATATCAATTTCATTATTGTACCAGCTAAAGAACCTAGAAGAGAAGAAGGGGAAATGTTTCTACTCCTACATTGTGATGGGATTCAGGAGATGCTACCACAAATTATAGCACCTTGGGATATTGAATATTTTAAGCAGAAGGAGTTTGAGAAAACAGTTGTCAACTACAAATTGGCACTCGCCGTTGGCACTTGCCATCTACCTCTACAAGGATTAAATCATGTGCTGCTGCAGCTGCTGACTTTCAACACCCCCTGAAAGGAGTTCAGGGTGTGAGAGCAGAAATGAGGCACTCTGTGCTCTGGGAAAAACTCGCAGAACAGGTTTTCAGATAGTTAGATGTTTTTAGGAGCCGATTTTATGAGCCCAATTCTTGTATCTCCTCATATCCAGAAAAACACTAAAATCCTTCAAGGTGATGTCTGCTCCTCTTGACCAGCAGTAACTTTCACGAGACTAGCAGAAACCTTCTGCAAAAAATATATGCTCGATTGCATGTACTCCCCCTTCACCAAAATCACATATATACTGACCTTCCCCCCTGCCTCTCAGGGGCAGTTTCTTAGAGCTATCTGAAATGCTGTCTCCTGGGCTATCATCCTCATTTTGCCCCAAATAAAACTTAACTCTCAACTCTCACGTTGTGCATTTTTTTAAGTCGACACAGTAAAATCAGGAAGGTCACGCTGACCTTCCTCACCTCTCCCCCCCACTCCAACCCAGCCCTTCTAGCTCTTCTCTCCAGAAACAGGTCATAAAACCCTCATGTGAGAGGTGCTCTCCCTATACTTGGAGGAAAGGAGCATCCTTATCTCTGAAGACAGGGGACACCTAGAAGAATCCTAACAAACAGGCCTTGCTAAGTTTACCCCAGTTTACTACAGTTTCCTCATAGTCCTTAACTTACCATATTGCTGCACAGCTGCACACTCTTTATCAAACCTAGCATATAAATACTTAGGTCTAACTGTTTCCTGGAGTCTTCATCTCCCTATGAATGCTCTTGTATCCCATAAACAAATTTGTATGTTTTTCTCCTGTTAATCTTTGTCAGTTTTATTTTCAGACCCAGCTAGGAACCATAAGAGGGTCAAGGAAAATTTTTCCTCCCCTACACATGCCAACATTGTGACAGTGACAGTGTGAAGTCAATCTTTTCACCATTACTAATGTGATAAAGGAATATTTACTTCCTTTCTGTTTTATTTGAATTATTCCTATTTGGAGATAAGATTGTTTTTTTGTCACTTGAACCTTTCATTTTTTTGTATCAAGATATTAGTCTATAATTATTTGTAAGAGAGTCACTCCATTTCTATTGTGTGCTCCAAATACTTTTCTCAATTTTACATTTAAATTGTAATTTGTTTATGGAATTTTTAATCCACAGAAATTTCTAACTTTTCTGATTGTTGGGACCCAGGGCTGGCTGCCCCAAAATATGCTTTAATGGCATATTGATTTTTTTGAATTAAAGTTACTTGAAAATCAGCTGGTTCAGAAAGAACACTTTGACCCTCTTTTGTCTCCCTGAATGAAGGAAATAAATCTCCCATGTGTGAAGGGTACCCTTCTTACACTAGGAAGCTAACAAGAGACACCGTTATCAGTAGAGATAGGGAATTCAGGCTGAGAAGCCTGTATAAACAAACCATGTTTCTTCTTTAATAATATACTACACCAAGCCCAAACTTTGCTTAAATTCCTCACTAATTAGGCACACAAACCTAAGCTTCTTTGTGCTGTCTAATCCTCACAAACTTAACATTTCTTTATGTAAAAAGATATCAAAGCTGCCTACTTTTGGTAACTCTCTGAACATCATTTTCATGATCCTTCTGTATATACAAAATTAAATTGGTTTTTCACCTATTACTCTATCTCACATCATTTTAATTCTTAGACCAACCATAAGAACTTAGGAGGGTAGAGGAAAATTTTTTTCCTCCCCAACATGACAAAAGATATTTTTCCCAGAATTCCCTGGTAGTCCAGTGGTCAGGACTAGGTGCTCTCACTACCAGGGGCCCAGGTTCAATTCCTGGTTGAGGAAACTAAGATCCCGCAAGCTTAGCAGCACAGCCAAAAACAACAAAAAAAAGAAAGAACTGCTGTGGGTTGTTGGGTGCTGCAGAAGCTCAAAGTCATAAAAAGCAAGGCTTTCTCAATTGACTTTTTTAAAAAAGATATTCTTCCATTACTCAATAGCTTTTAAGATTCCAGTGTTTCAGCAAAAGCTATCTACACTCTAAAATTCTTTGAATATACACATTGCCCAGAACTTCTAGTCAGATTTTAAGGTTACAGCTTTTAAAACATGAAACTTAGATTTAACTAATATTTCTGGCAAAATGGCACAGTAATTTAAAACAAAAAACCACCTTTATGCAGCATATAAATATCTTGGATTAAAGATAATAAGCATTTTTTAAATATGCAGTCTTTAAAGCTCCCCAAGTGGTTATGTTACCAGTCCAAGCTCACTCTGCTCGCCATGTGACGACAGGCCAATGAATCGGAGATGAGGTGTTGAGGCAAGGAATATGACTTTATGGAAAGCCAGCAGACCAAGAAGACGGCAGACTAGGGACCCCAAAAAACATCTTATCTTATCGGGGTCTGGATGCCAGTTTCTTTTATAGAATCAGAGAGGGAGAGGCGGTGAGGAAGTAAGGTAAAAGGGCCATCAGTCTTGCAAAACAACCCCTGGAATGGCCAGCCTCCGTGAGGGGATGTGTTAATTTCTTCTTTTCTGCAGCCATTCACAGGAAGGTGAGGTCAGATTGTCTCGCTGTGAGCTGATCAGAGGCACTTTAGTTTAACATTCAGGCAGAGGGGCAGGGTTCCCTGAGGCCGGCCATTATGTATGATTCTAATAACAAAAGCAACGAAAATCAAACGCTAAAGAAAGAGATTGAACATGGAGTCCGATTTAGCTCTTCTCTGTTACAGTTATAACGGCAGCTAGGTTCTCAAACTTAGCAGTTCTCAAACCTAGCTGCCATTATAACAACTTGGGGAGCTTTAAAAAATACCAATGCCAGGATATCAGCCCCAGAGATTTGGATTTAATTATTTTGTGTTGGAGTTCATCAGTATTTTTAAAAGCTCACCACATGATGCAAAACATGCTATCTGGGTTAAAAACAGCTGTTTCAAATTCATAATCGTACTCAAAACAAATGATAGCATATCCCCAAGGGCGAAAAACAAAGAAGAAGCAGGAAACCAGAGAGTTAAGTTACAGTGGAATCTATGGCTGCCCTGCGATCATTCTCTCATTACTGTAATGATGAGACCTGAATATTAAATGGCCAGCTGCCCAAGGATAGGAGATGATGCCTTTGTGTAACACAAGTTAGGGAGACAAGAAAAATTTGAATGTAAAAATAAAAAGATTCACCAAGCATTTACTAACCAAAACACAGACAGACACAAACACACCCATACAAACACACACACACAAATACACATACTGTTTAAAAAAATTATTCAATGACATTTGTTTAAAGACAGTAAGACTTTATTTAAGGTGGGACTATTGTGATAAGTAGAAGACCAGTGACATAGAGTCTTGCAGTAGGTGAGAGAAATTGGGCACAACTCTGAATACAGCATAGGAAAATGGGAATTTAAAGCCAAGGAGCAGGATGGGGGTCATTGAATGGAACATTACTAAGAGGAAACATCAGAGGTAAGGGAGGATTCTGGCTAAGCCAACCTAATAGGATTCTTGCTTAAGACAGGCCAGGGTAATCAGACATCACCTGGGGGACAGGAGAGGATGAGTAACCCAATAGATATCAAGGGCCAGATATGGACTATAGGGGATTCTACCTAAGCAGATTAAGTAGGATTCTTGCTAAAATTGGGCAATACAGAGAGGAATACTGAAGTACAAAAGTCAAGGCCTAGTTGAAAAAAGTTCAGAGGAGCTTGAATAGAGTTTGCCCAAGGACAGAATTTTGGTCAACACACACACACACATGCACATGCACACACACAAATCCACCTTGGGTAGTTATATTAGTATCTATCAACATATACCTTAAGATATGATGCATTATTAGAGAAACAGAGGGCTACTACATAATGATAAAATGTTCAGGTGACTCAGAAAATATAAGGATCCTAAGTAGTATAAATCAAAAGATGTTGACTCAAAATATAAGCAAAATTGACAGAGCTATGGAGAAAATTTAATAAATTTACACTCTTGGTGGGAGACTTCAAAATGATTTTCTAGGGCTTCCCTGGTGGCGCAGTGGTTGAGAGTCTGCCTGCCGATGCAGGGGACACGGGTTCGTGCCCCGGTCTGGGAAGATCCCACATGCCGCAGAGCGGCTGGGCCTGTGAGCCACGGCCGCTGAGCCTGTGCGTCCGGAGCCTGTGATCCACAATGGGAGAGGCCACAGCAGTGAGAGGCCCGCGTACCACCAAAAAAAAGATTTTCTAGGGCTTCCCTGGTGGCGCAGTGGTTGAGAGTCCGCCAGCCAATGCAGGAGACGTGGGATTCTGCCACAGTCCGGGAAGATCCCACGTGCCACGGAGCGGCTAGGCCCGTGAGTCATGGCTGCTGAGCCTGCGCATCCGGAGCCTGTGCTCCACAACGGGAGAGGACACAACAGTGAGAGGCCCGTGTACTGAGAAAAAAAAAAAAAAAAAAAAGATTTTCTAATTTGCTGATCAGTCAAGTAAAAAATATTTAGTAAGAATAGAGTAGATTTAAACAACACAGTTAACAATCTTGATTCAGTGGTCATATATAGAACTTGCAGGTGATCAAAATATGCCACCCCCAAATACTCCACTCTTAAATAAGGATAATTTTGAGCTGAAGACATTTGAGAATCAATGAATTTAAGAAGAGGCTTTCTCTGAAATTACCTTCTCTGCTTAAAAACAGATCCTCCAAAAAAAAAGAAAGAAGAAATTGTCATAAATCTTCTCCTTCGGAGATTAATCAACCAGGGAAGACTGACTCTTATCACAAAAGAGGAGAGAAGTCAGTACCATGCTCAAACAGACACTGTCAAAAATTATCTCCCATCCATTCTCCTAAGGGCTCATTTATCTTTCCTAAAAATCGCTTGCTCTCCCATAAGTGGCCTTTCATCCCCTCCCCTACTTTTCCCCTATAAACTCTCAAATCTCACTGCTGATTTGGGCATTAATTTCTTTTTGTGATACCCTCATGCACATAAAATTAAAAATTAATATATTTGTGAGGAGATAGGTTCAAGATGGCAGAGTAGAAGGACATGCCCTCACTCCCTCTTGCAAGAGCACCAGAACCATAATTAACTGTCGAACAATCATCGAAAGGAAGACACTGGAACTCACCAAAAAAGATACCCCACATCCAGAGACAAAGGAGAAGCCACAATGAGATGGTGGAGGGGTGCAATCACAATAAAATCAAATCCCATAAGAGCTAGGTGTGTGACTCACAAACTGGAGAAAAATTTTACCACAGAAGTCCACCCACTGAAGAGAAGGTTCTGAGCTCCCCATTGGTCTTCCCAACCTGGGGGCCCAGCAATGGGAGGAGGAATTCCCAGAGAATCAGACTTTGAAGGCTAGTGGGATTTGATTGCAGGACTTGGACAGGACGTGGGGAAACAGAGACTGCATGCATGGAGGCCACACACAAAAGTAGTGTGTGCATCAGGACACAGGGGGAAGGAGCAGTGACCCCGAAGGAGACTGAACCACATTTACCAGCTAGTGTTGGAGGGTCTCCTGCAGAGACAGGGGGTGGCTGTGGCTCACGGCGGGGACAATGACACTGGCAGAAGAAGCTCAGGGAAGTACTCCTTGGCATGAGCCCTCCCAAAGTTCACCATTTGCCCCACCAAAGAGCCTGTAGCCTCCAGTGCTGGGTCGCCTCAAGACAAAAAACCAACAGAGGGAACTCAGCCCCACCCATCAGCAGACAAGCCGATCAAAATTTTACTCAGCTCTGCCCACCAGAGCAACACCCAGCTTTACCACCACCAGTCTCTCTCATCAGGAAGCTTGCACAAACCTCATAGATAGCCTCATCCACCAGAGGGCAGACAGCAGAAGCAAGAAGAACTACAATCCTGAAGCCTGTGGAATGAAAACCACATTCACAGAAAGAGACAAAATGAAAAGGCAGAGGACTATGCACCAGATGAAGGAACAAGATAAAACCCCAAGAAAACAACTAAATGAAGTGGACATAGGCAACCTTCCAGAAAAAGGATTCAGAATAATGATAGTGAAGATGATCCAGGGCCTTGGAAAAAGAATGGAGACAAAGATCAAGAAGATGCAAGAAATGTTTAACAAAGACCTACAGGAATTAAAGAACAAACAGAGATGAACAATACAATAACTGAAATGAAAAATACACTAGAAGGAATCAATAGCAGAATAACTGTGGGAGAAGAATGGGTATGTGACCTGGAAGAAAGAATGGTGGAATTCACTGCTGCAGAACAGAATAAAGAAAAAAGAATGAAAAGAAATGAAGACAACCTAAGAGACCTCTGGGACAACATTAAATGCAACAACATTCATATTATAGGCGTCCCAGAAGGAGAAGAAAGAGAGAAAGGACCCAAGAAAATATTTGAAGAGATTATACCCGAAAAATTCCCTAATGTGGAAAAGGAAATAGCCACCCAAGTCCAGGAAGTGCAGAGAGTCCCAGGCAGGAAAAACGCAAGGAGAAACATGTTGAGACACATAGTAATCAGACTGACAAAAATTAAAGACAAAGAAAAATTATTAAAAGCAACAAGGGAAAAATAACAGATAACATACAAGGGAACTCCCATAAGGTTAACAGCTGATTTCTCAGCAGAAAGTCTACAAGCCAGAAGGGAGTGGCACAATATATTTAAAGTGATGAAAGGGAAGAACCAATAACCAAGATTACTCTACCTGGCAAGGATCTCATGCAGATTCAACAGAGAAATCAAAAGTTTTACAGACAAGCAAAAGATAAGAGAATTCAGCACCACCAAACCACCTCTACAACAAATGCTAAAAGAACTTCTCTAAGTGGGACAAACAAGAGAAGAAAAGAACCTACAAAAACACACCAAAACAAATAATAAAATGGTAATAGGAACATACATATCAATAATTACCTTAAATATGAATGGATTAAATGTTCCACCAAAAGACACAGGCTCGCTGAATGGATACAAAAACAAGGCCCATACATATCCTGTCTACAAGAGACCCACTTCAGACCTAGGGACACATACAGATGAAAGTGAGGGGATGGAAAAAGATATTCCATGAAAATGGAAATCAAAAGAAAGCTGGAATAGCAATTCTCATATCAGACAAAATAGACTTTAAAACAAAGACTATTATAAGAGACAAAGAAGGACACTACATAATGATCAACGGATCAAACCAAGAAGAAGATATAACAATTGTAAACATTTATGAACCCAACATAGGGCACCTCAATACATAAGGCAAATGCAAACAGCAATAAAGGGAAAATCAACAGGAACACAATAATAGAAGGGGACTCTAACACCCCACTTTCACCAAAGGTCAGATCATCCAAAATGAAAATAAATAAGGAAACACAAGCTTTAAATGATACACGAAAAAGATGGACTTAATTGCTATTTATAGGACATTCCATCCAAGAACAACAGAATTCACTTTCTTCTCAACTGCTCATGGAACATTCTCCAGGATAGATCATATCTTGGGTGAAAAATCAAGCCTTGGTAAATTTAAGAAAATTGAAATCATATCAAGTATCTTTTCTGACCACAATGCTATGAGACTGGATATCAATTACAGGAAAGCATCTGCAAATAATACAAACAAATGCAGGCTAAACAATACACTACTAAATAACCAAGAGATCACTGAAGAAATCAAAGAGGAAATCAAAAAATACCTAGAAACAAATGACAGTGAAAACACCATGACCCAAATCGTATGGGATTCAGCAAAAGCAGTTCTAAGAGGGAAGTTTAGAGCAATACAATCCTACCTCAAGAAACAAGAAACATCTCAAATAAACAACCTAACTTTACAGTTAAAACAATTAGAGAAAGAAGAACAAAAAAACCTCGAAGTTAGCAGAAGGAGAGAAATCATATATCAGATCAGAAAAAAATGAAAGAGAAACAAGAGAATAGCAAAGACCAATAAAACTAAAAGCTGATTCTTTGAGAAGATAAACAAAATTGATAAACCATTAGCCAGACTCATCAAGAAAAAAAGGGAAAAGACTCAAATCAATAGAATTAGAAATGAAAAAGGAGAAGTAACAACTGACACTGCAGAAATACAAAGGATCATGGAGATTACTACAAGCAGCCAATAAAATGGACAACCTGGAAAAAATGGACAAATTCTTAGAAAACCACAACCTTCCAAGCCTGAACCAGAAAGAAATAGAAAATATGAACAGACCAATCACAAGTAATGAAATTGAAACTGTGATTAAAAATCTTCCAACAAACAAAAGTCCAGGACCAGATGGCTTCACAGGTGAATTCTATCAAACATTGAGAGAAGAGCTAACAACTACCCTTCTCAAACTCTTCCAAAATATAGCAGAGGGAGGAACACTCCCAAACTCATTCTATGAGGCCACCATCACCCTGATACCAAAACCAGACAAAGATGTCACAAAAAAAAAAAAAAAACAGGCCAATATCACTGATGAACATAGATGCAAAAATCCTCCACAAAATACTAGCAAACAGAATCCAACAGCACATTAAGAGGTTCATACACCATGATCAAGTGGGGTTTATCCCAGGAATGCAAGGATTCTTCAATATAAGCAAATCAATCAATATGATAAACCATATTAAAAAATTGAAGGAGAAAACCATATGGTCAACTCAATAGATGCAGAAAAAGCTTTTGACAAGATTCAATACCCATTTATGATAAAAACCCTCCAGAAAGTAGGCATATAGGGAACTTACCTCAACATAATAAAGGCCATATATGACAGACCCACAGCCAACATCATCCTCAATGGCGAAAAACTGAAACCATTTCCTCTAAGATCAGGAACAAGGCAAGGGTGCCCACTCTCACCACTATTATTCAACATAATTTTGGAAGTTTTAGCCACAGCAATCAGAGAAGAAAAAGAAATAAAAGGAATCCAAACTGGAAAAGAAGTAAAACTGTCACTGTTTACAGATGACATGATACTATACATAGAGAATCTTAAGGATGCTACCAGGAAACTACTAGAGCTAATCAATGAATTTGGTAAAGCAGTAGGATACAATATTAATGCACAGAAATCTCTTGCATTCCTATACCCTAATGATGAAAAATCTGGAAGAGAAATTATGGAAACTCTCCTATTTACCACTGCAACAAAAAGAATAAAATATCTAGGAATAAACCTACCTAGGGAGACAAAAGACCTGTATGCAGAAAACTATAAGACACTGATGAAAGAAATTAAAGATGATATAAACAGATGGAGAGATATACCATGTTCTTGGATTGGAAGAATCAACATTGTGAAAATGACTATACTGTCCAAAGCAATCTACAGATTCAATGCAGTCCCTATCAAACTGCCAATGGCATTTTTCACAGAACTAGAACAAAAAAATTTCACAATTTGTATGGAAACACAAAGGACCCTGAATAGCCAAAGCAATCTTGAGAAAGGAAAACCGAGCGGGAGGAATCAGGCTCCCTGACTTCGGACTATACTACAAAGCTACAGTAAGCAAGATGGGATAGTACTGGCACAAAAACAGAAATATGGATCAATGGAACAGGATAGAAAGCCCAGTGATAAACCCACACACATATGGTAACCTTATCTTTGATAAAGGAGGCAAGAATATACAATGGAGAGAAGACTGTCTCTTCAATAAGTGGTGCTGGGAAAACTGAACAGCTACATGTAAAAGAATGAAATTAGAATACTCCCTAACACCATACACAAAAATAAACTCAAAATGGATTAAAGACCTAAATGTAAGATTGAACACTATAAAACTCTTGAAGGAAAACATAGGAAGAACACCCTTTGACATAAATCACAGCAAAATCTTTCTTGACCCACCTCCTGGAGTAATGGAAATAAAAACAAAAATAAACAAATGGGACCTAATGAAACTTAAAAGCTTTTGCACAGCAAAGGAAACCATAAACAAGACAACCCTCAGACTGGAAGAAAATATTTGCAAACGAATCAATGGACACAAGATTAATCTCCAAAATATATAAATAGCTCGTGCAGCTCAGTATTAAAAAAACAAACAACCCAATCAAAAATGGGCAGAAGACCTAAATAGACATTTCTCCAAAGAAGACATACAGATGGCCAAGAGGCCCATGAAAAGATGCTCAACAACACTAATTATTAGAGAAATGCAAATCAAAACTACAAAGAGGTTTCACCTCACACTGGTCAGAATGGCCATCATCAAAAAGTCTACAAACAACAAATGCTGGAGAGTGTGTGGAGAAAAGGGAACCCTCTTGCACTGCTGGTGGGAATGTAGATTGATACAGCCACTATGGAGAACAGTATGCAGGTTTCTTAAAAAACCTAAAATAGAGCTACCATATGACTCAGCAATCCCATTACTGGGCGTACACCCAGAGAAAACCATAATTCAAAAAGACACATGCAGCCCATAGTTCATTGCAACACTATTTGTAATAGCCAGGTCATGGAAGCCACCTAAATGCCCATCAACAGACGAATGGATAAAGAAGGTGTGGTACATATATAAAATGGAATATTGCTCAGCCATAAAAAGGAACGAAATTGGGTCATTTGTAGGGACTTGGATGGACTTAGAGACTCTCATACAGAGTGAAGTAAGTCAGAAAGAGAAAAACAAATATCATATATTAATGCATATATGTGGAATCTAGAAAAATGGTACAGATGAACTGGTTTGCAAGGTAGAAATAGAGACACAGATGTTGAGAACAAACATGTGGACACCAAGTGGGGAAAGCCGGGGTGGGGGGGCTGTGATGGTGGGATGAATTGGGAGATTGGGCTTGACATATATACACTAATATGTACAAAATCGATAACTAATAAGAACCTGCGGTATAAAAAGTAAATAAAGTTTTTTTTAAAAACTAATATAGTTGTATGACTTTTTTTTCTGTTAATCTGTTGTCAGTTTATTTTGCAGATCCAGCCAGAGGACCAAGGAGGGTAGAGGGGAAGGTTTTTCTTCCTCTACAATCTCAGCACCCAGCAATTAGGGAATATAACTTCTCAAGCACTAATAGGATATTTACAAAATTGACCATGTGCCAAGCAATACAAAAGTGTAAACAAAATTTAAAGTAATTAGTATCATACAAATAATTTTTTCTGACCACATGCAATTTTTTAAAAAGTAAATAACAAAAGATAAATTTAAATCCTAATGTATTTGGAGATTAAAATTACTTCTAAATGGGTCAAAGAAAAACTATTCTGGTGATCTAAAACATAGAATTTAATCTTTGAGGCAAACACTACATACCAATCATTGAAGCAAATGATATATTAAAAGTGGTACATAGAAGGAAATATAACCATAAATGCTCACGATATAAAAGAAAACAGGGAGAAAATTAATGAGTTAAGCTTGTAACTTAAAAGGTAATAAAAGGAAAATTAATAAAACTAAATAAATTAGATGAAATGTAATTATAAAATCAAGAGCAGTACTCTATGAAACAAAAAAACCAAATATACAATAAAGAGGATTACGAAAGCCAAAAGTCAGATCCTTGAACAAATTAATCAAGTTGAACATATCTTGTTGAGACTACCAAAAATAGTGAGAGAAGACACAAATCAACAATGCTGGAAGTTAAAAGGGTGAAATTACTATATATACAAAAGTGAATAAAAAACATAAATAACTTAATACTAATACATTGAATAATATACAAAGAAAAATTATTATGAATTATACAAATTGTCTTGAGAAAAATTAATAAGACTGAATATTCCTATAATGACCAGAGAAACTGAATAAGTGTGAAATATTTTTTCACAAAGGAAGCACCAAAAAGTTCAAGTGAATTCTATCAAACATTCAACAAATAAAATAAAATTGTACGGGCAAAAATTTTTCCTTTCTTCCCTTCTAGGTACTTTGGCTGGTCAGATAATTAAATTGACATGAAACAGGTAACGGGAGAAAAACAAATTTAATTTGGTAGTATGGGAGTCCCAAAGATGTAACACCTGAAGGCAAGTCAGGCAATTGAGGTTTATATGCTGTTGGGAGCTAAAGAATGGGATGGGTACCTGGAGCTTCAAAGGACAGTAAGAAGAACAGATATTTGGTAATTAGATGTTTGTCCTGCCATACAGATAGGTCTTTCAGATAGAAATTTATCTATGGTAATAGCTCTCTTTCTGAGCATGGGCCCCTATCTAAATTCTTTTAGGCAGTTAAGGGAGAGGTAAAAGTTTTTTCTGAGTCCGCTGGGTCTTGATTGCCTTCAGCTCAAAATAAACCACATGCCAAAGTGACGTATTTTGGGGTCACGTACTCTGTTCTCCCTCACAGTCTTATACAAACTCTCCCTGAGAATAAGAGAATGCTCTCCCACTAATTTGATGTGGCCAGTATAAATCTGATACCAAAGTCAGACAAAGAAAGAAGAAGAAAAGAAAACTGCAGGCCATTCACACTCATGAATACATATGCAAAAATCCCAAACAAAATATTAATGAAATTAATCTAGCAGTTTACTATTTCATGACCAAACTGTTTTATCCCAGAAAAGTAAGGTTGGTTTAATATCATTTAATCCATAAATATAATTCATTGCATTAACAGATCAAAGGACGAAAAACACATGACCATCTCCGTAAACAGAAAAAACGTTTCTTAAAATGCAACTTGCAGCAAATTATGAATAGAAGTAAACTTTCTTTCTCCCTGATAAAGCGTTATCTACCAAAAATACACAGGAAGCATCATTCATAAGAGTATAACATGAGAACCATTCCCTTTAAAATCAGGAAAATGGCAAGGATGCCTATTATTTCTGCTTCTATTTAATATAAATCAGGAGGTCATACCCAGCATAATGGGACAAAAATAATTATCACTATAAATTTGAAATAAATAAATTAAATTATTATTTGAAATAATATAATTTCTATATTGAAAACCCAAAACAAGTTGCAGGTAATTATTTTTCAAAATAAGAGTATTTAGCAGGCTTCCCTGGTGGCGCAGTGGTTGAGAGTCCGCCTGCCAATGCAGGGGACACGGGTTCGTGCCCCAGTCTGGGAGGATCCCACATGCCGCGGAGCGGCTGGGCCCGTGAGCCATGGCCGCTGAGGCCGCATGCGCGTCCGGAGCCTGTGCTCCGCAACGGGAGTGGCCACGACAGTGAGAGGCCCGCGTAAAGCAAAAACAAGCAAAACAAAACAAAACAAAAAATGCTGCCTTGCATTTTGAATGCCTGTCCTTTTTTTTAAAAAAAAGCTTTATTTAGATGTAATTATCATATCATAAAATTAACCATTTTAAGTCTATAATTCCAGGTTTTTAGTATAGTTACAGAGTTCAACTATCACCCTAATCTAATTTTGGAACATTCTTACCACTTCAGAAGGAAACCCAGCAATCATTAGCAGCCCCTGACAATGCTCCCTCCAATCATAAGCAAACCACGAAGCCACTTTCTGTCTCTCTGTATTTCTTCTGGAAATTTCATATGAATGGAATCATACAATATACGATCTTTTGGGACTGGCTTCTGTTTTTCTTTTTAATTCATTTTCTTAGTCACTGATTTTTATTTACTTTTACAAAGATACCAATCTGTGATTGATTGGGAATTTAAAAAGAGGGTCTTTATCCACAGGTAGGTTGAGAAGCACTATTTTAACAAATATGTATAAATTGTGCATGTAATTGCTGGACAAATGACCACTTAGATCATTAGACGTCTTAAATATGTTCATATATATGATTAAAAGCAACCGAAACACTCTTGTACATTTGACTTTCAAAAAAACCTTCAGAAACCCATGGTGGGTGAAAGCAAGATACGACTCCTACGTGGGTACTGTCTGGGTGCGAGAGGTAACGCAGGCAGCTTCTCTGAGATCTTCTCCTCGACCAAAGCTCTAAGCGCTAAAATGTTTATCACAGATGCTGTCAGGTCATCCTAATTAAGCAGCATGTGTGTGTGTGTGGAATTTTTAAAAAAGATTTCTTCTACCTGTGATAAAGTTTACTTTTCTCAGATATGTACATATATTTGCATTTGTATATAATTTTTCAAAAAAAAAAAAAAAAAAAAAAAAAAAAAGCTTAGGCCCTGGATTCTACCTCTGCCAGTTTCTGACTAAAAGTAAAGTGGATTTAGCCCCTACCAGGCTTCTGAATAACTAGGCTTTAAAATGCTTAGGCCCTGGATTCTACCTCAGCGAGGTTCTGACTTAGACTGAAGTGGATTTAGGCCCTACCTGGCTTCTGCATAAGTAGGCTTAAAATGCTTAGGCCTTAGGGCTTCCCTGGTGGCGCAGTGGTTGAGGGTCCGGGTTCGTGCCCTGGTCCAGGAAGATCCCACATGCCGCGGAGCGGCTGGGCCCGTGAGCCATGGCTGCTGAGCCTGCGCGTCTGGAGCCTGTGCTCCACAACGGGAGAGGTCACAACAGTGAGAGGCCCGCGTACCGCCAAAAAACAAAAAAAAAAAAAAAAAAAACAGTATTTAACAAAGTGGGTAGGTGAACAAACTCAAATCAATTTCATTTATCTCCACCAACAATAAATATTTAGTAAATGTAATTACTTTAAAAGATATCATTAGCAATAAGATATCAAATATATGAAGTAACTATCAAAAGATGTACAAATCTAGTATGGAGAAAATTCTAAAATTTCATTGAGAAATATATAAAACACAAAGAAATGGAGTGATAAAAATGTAAAGAGTTCAGTTCTGCCCAAATTGATCTATACAGACATGGAGTTTGATTAAAATTCCAACAGTGTTCTTCATGTAACATGACAAGATGATTCTAAAATTAGTATTGGGGGCTTCCCTGGTGGCGCAGTGCTTGAGAGTCCGCCTGCCGATGCAGGAGACGCGGGTTCGTGCCCCGTTTCGGGAGGATCCCACATGCCGCGGAGCGGCTGGGCCCGTGAGCCATGGCCGCTGAGCCTGCGCGTCCGGAGCCTGTGCTCCGCAAATGGGAGAGGCCACAACAGTGAGAGGCCCCCATAAAGCAAGAAAAAAAAAAAATGTTAAAATTAGTATTGAAGAGCAAAAGATAGAAAACAGGACACACCTAAAGAAGTTTTGAGAATTTGCACTATAAGATACAAGGGTAGCAGAACATGCCACCCCAAAATATACCACTTTGGGCAAATTGATTATTTTGAACTGTAAGCATTTGAAAAACAACAAACGCAGGGAGAGGTTTTCTCTGAACTACTCTTTTCTGCCTAAAGACAGATCCTGCAAAAGGAACTCGATTATCATAGATCCCCTCCCGGGAGTTTCATAACCAGGGAAGACTGACTCTTATCGCAGGAGACTAGAAGTTGAGCTCACACACAGAAAAACATTATCACAAACTATCATACCTCTCATCTATTCTTCTAAGGGTCCATTCATCTTTCCAAAAACTCATTTACTCTTCCCTAAGAGACCTATCCCTTCCCCTTTCCCTATTAAGATAGTATTTAAGACTGAATTCTAAGCCACCTCAGGAAGTTACTCATTTTTCTCTGGATATCTTCCATGTGTACATGAGGTATACGTGTTAATAAACTTCTGTCTGTTTTTCTCTTGTTAATCTTTTATTACAGAGGTCTCAGCCAAAAGCTCAGAAGGGTAGAGGGAAAATTATTTTCCTCCCCTACGGTACTGTTTTATTATAAAGCTAGTAATTAAGACAGATACTGGTGCTTATAAAATTTGTATATGAGCTGAGGGACTTTAGAAGAGTACATTATTTAAAGTTCAAAATTAGAAATGAAAACAGATATTTATGTAAAATGAGAAAAATCACAAGAAATTACAAAACTTAAAAAGTTGACATACCACAAATATTACAAAACCCATAACAATAACAAAATGTTTTAATAATAACTGACTGACACAACTCTATAATACTTTTTTGTGGCTGAATACTCTTCAATCAACCCTTTTTATAACAATAATCTTGTAATATTACTAACAGAGAGTTATCTCAGTCTTCATTTACTATGGCTGATGAAAATTTTTGTATCACTGACAATCTAGAAAAGTTCATTTTTAGCTTCATAACATATTTAGTAATGTAAGTTACCATTGTCAAATTTGGGAAACCTCTATAAAATTTCTTTTATATATGAACTGTAATATTCCAGGGCATTTCAAGTTTTCTTGTACAATGACTAATCTTAATATTATTTGAACTGACAACACTAATTACCCAGAACAATTCAAAAGCATTTTAAAATTGTTGCTTCATAGATGTATCGAGCCTCATAGATGTATAACCAAATTACTTTTACACTATATACATTGAAAATTGATGAAAAGGAGTAGGAATTTTTCAATGGAGCATTTCATTCCTTAGACCATTTTGCTGGCTTACTGGCAATTTGTGTGTTATTTCATCTGTAACTGACAGACTTCATCAGGACAAGATGCACCAGATTTAAGACAAGACCCAATATGTGAGGATGAATAAAATATGCAACTTCACAAGGATTTTTAAATTACTGTTAAATGCTAGTGTCCTGTAAGCACAGGAATTCTGATAAGTATGTTTTATTGATCCCAATAAAAAAAGAACAAATATATGGTACATCTCTAATTTTATATACTGTATTATCCAGTAAGTCCCTGATAGGAGAAAATGTTGAATTAACGAGGTATTGATAACAACTGAATTCTCCACTTACAATTTCGTACATCTAAAAGTAGAACTGTTTTCCACAGACAGGATTCTGGTACCATACATTTCAAACATAATTTCTCTACACCACCCAAATAGCTCCACTGTCAAATGTCATAGCGCATGTTCATATTACGATACAGCCGCTAGCTCTGCACCTTCTTTTTATGGTTCCAGATGAGTCATTAACTTAGGCAATAGAAATATTTTTGTGGGCAATAGGAGTATTCCTGGAATATTATGCAACATTATGCAATTCATGCATAAAAACATTTGACGAAATCTAAAACCCATTCATGATTTTAAAAAGACAGTACCTCAAGTTAATAAACTTAATAAAGAGCATATACAAAAGAAACCCCTATAGCTAATACCTCTATATGACATTTTGGAAAAGTTAAAAATATGGAGACAATAAAAAGATCAGTAGTTGTCAGGGGTAGGGTTTGGAGAAGGGATGAATAGGCAAAGCACAGAGGATTTGGGGGGCAGTGAATATACTCCGTATGATACCATAAAAATGTATACATGTCATTGTACATTTGTCCAAACCCATAGAATGTACAACACCAAGAGTTAACCCTAATGTAAACTATGGACTTTGAGTGATAAGGATGTGTCAATGTAAGCTCATTAACTGTAACAAATGTATCACTCTGGTGAGTGATGTTGATAATGGGGGAAGCTATGCATGTCTGGGAGTAGGAGGTATATAGGAAATCTCTGTACCTTCCCCTCAATTTTGCTGTGATTCTAAAACTTCTTTAAAAAAGCCTTAATAATAAAAAGTAAATAAATAAATAATTTTTAAAAGAAGATATACATATGACACATAGGCACTAGTGTAATGCAAGTTAAAACCACAATGCAATATACCCCAGATACCTATTAAGATAGCTAAAACTTCTAATCATACCAGGTTTTGAGAAAGCTGTGGAACAACTGTAACTCTTAAAACACTCAGGGTGGAAATGTAAAATGATACAAACAATATTCCCTTGAGGGAATATTTACACACACACACACACACACACACACACACACACACAGTTATGTGGATGTTTTACAAATAGGTTTCGGCTATTGTTTTTTGTTCTTCACAAAATTTTAGAACGCTTTTCACATCAGTACATATAAACACATCCCATTCTTTTTAATCCTCATGATATTCCATATAATGAATAAGCTATAATTTATTCAAGCATTTCTCAATTGCTAAATATTTAGGCTGCTCACTAATTTTTTCTCATATTATTCTTCAATGTGCATACTTCTACATTTATCCTCATAAATTTTGTGGGTATTTCTGTGTGACTTCTTCAATCATTGATTCACATTTTTACTATTATTAACAATTATCTTGAGAGAAATAATTTTTCAAGAGTTTTTCTAGATTCATCCAAGAGATAGGATATCTGACTATATCACTTACAATCCAACCAGGAAAAAGGAACCACTGTGGATCTTTCAAACAGAGTGAATTTAATACTGGCACTTGTTAGAAGGTGGGTATACAGAGAAACCAAATAGAAGGCGAGGCAACTCAGAGATCAGAAATAACAGGAAGCCGTCTCCTGTGGAGGAGTGACAAAGGAAAAGGAACTATTATCAAGCCCAGAACCTGAGATCATACTGTAGGACCTAAAACTAAGGCTGGAGCTGGGACCATGTAGAAGGAGACCATGCAGGGGGAGGCAAAGCCATGCAGGAGAAGTAGCCACTGTTAGGGATTCTAGAGGAAGCAGAGAGAGAGGGTGAAATATCATGTCTTCTTGTCTCCTCATGCCCTCCAATATTCCAGTTCCTCATATTTGCCAAACCTGCTCAGAGAGAAAAGGGAAAAGATACTAGGAAAGATAGTTGTTTTGATACAGAATAGAGAAGCAAATGGATTCTAGAGCAAATAGGTAATTGACCAGCCCACAGGCCAAGGCAAACACTCCAATTAATGGTAGTTGTACCCAAATACGGGGAATAGAGAAGTCATAAAACTTTTCCATTACTTGATTAGTTCTCAGTTCATGTTTACAAGATTATATTCTACCCATTGATTTGATTTCTGAGATTCTTGATGCCAGGAATGTAGAACAATCATAGATATTCCAGTATTGGCAAGTTTTCCTAATAATTGTGTATTAATAAATTGTCATTACAATGTTTAATGTAAAAACAGAAACTGAGAAAAGAAGAGAGAGAGGAAAAGAAAGAATAGAAGAGAAATGGTTGCAGCATAATGTTTCAGAGAAGAATTTGTCTTCTTGGTGAGATACTTTGGGGAATTACTCTAGTGCTCAAATTCCCAAATATATTTATTCCCAAAATATATTTGCTTATATTCCCAAATATAAACTCACACTACCTCCCCAAAAAGAACGCTTGTGACTGACTTGGGGATGGTGTTCCCTGAGGCCTTTGGCTTAGATGGGTTTCTCTTATGTGTTTGTACTTGCCAAAGCTGTTTGAAATTTTTTTTTTTTTTGCGGTACGCGGGCCTCTCACTGTTATGGCCTCTCCCGTTGCGGAGCACAGGCTGCGGACGCGAAGGCTCAGCGGCCATGGCTCATGGGCCCAGCCGCTCCGCGGCACGTGGGATCCTCCCGGACCGGGGCACGAACCCGTGTCCCCTGCATCAGCAGGCGGACTCTCAACCACTGCACCACCAGGGAAGCCCTGAAATACATTTTATTTTTGTCTGGAGAATAGTTTGGATAGACAGCTCATCAGTGTTTATTGTCTGTTATTATGTTGATTAGGAACTTGCCTGAAGAGTATTTTATTTTCTTGCCTCTATGCTACAACTTGTTTCCCACTAAGACAATTTTTTTTCATAGCCTTGTCTAATATTTCAGACTATTGTTGAATGACAGAAAAAACTTTTCTGTCTGATAACACTGTTCACAATTCAGGATTTAAATTCCATGTGTCTTTCTGACTTTAGCTGGAAGACTGAGTTATTTCTTTGTTATGCGGACAGATACCCCATTAGGTAAGCATTGATGGAGGTTCAGTACATAGCTGTTGAAAGAATCACCTAGTTTCACCTTTTATCCAACAAGAATCTTATGTCAGTATAAGCAAGCTGCATACTTCAGCAGACTTCACCTGGCCATTTAGGTATCAACAATGAGAGAAACAACTGAAATGCTCCAGAGCAGTGAATCTCAAGTGCCTGTCTACAAAACTGTGCTGGATCAGTGGTCTCATAACCACCAGGGGACTTTGTTCAAACAAACAAACAGATAAATAAGTAAATAAATCTTGATTCCTGGACCCCACCCAAATCACCCAGCCCAGGAGATATTCATTTATTAGGGCTGTGGGGGGCCCAGGGATTTGTATTTCAAAAAACTCTCCTCATGTTTCTGATAATCAGTCAAACTTGAGAAATAATGTTCCAGAGTATCTCATACAGCCTATGAAGGTACCTAGAATGTGCTTGTTCAGTTCTAAGACATTACCAATGTCAAAAGAAAGGTAAATTTGTACACAGACAGGAAATTTCTTACAACCACATCTAAATTGTTACAGTCAAGAGGAGCTTAAGGAGACATGATGACTAAATATAATGTGGGATCCCAGTTGGGATCCTCGAACAGAAAAAGAACATTAGGTAAGAACTAAGGACATCTGAATAAAGTAGGGACCTAAATGATCATATGTCAATATTGGTTCATTAACTATAACAAATGGGGCTTCCCTGGTGGCGCAGTGGTTGAGAGTCCGCCTGCCGATGCACTGGACACGGGTTCGTGCCCCGGTCCAGGAAGATCCCACATGCCACGGAGCGGCTGGGCCCATGGGCCATGGCCGCGGAGCCTGTGCGGCCGGAGCCTGTGCTCCACAACGGGAGAGGCCACAGCAGTGAGAAGCCCACGTACCGCAAAAAAAAAAAAACAAGAACAAAACAAACAGGAAAAAAAACTATAACAAATGTACCATACTAAAGTGAGATGTTAATAATAAAGGAAACTGAGTATGAGTATATTGCAACTTTTCAGTAAATCTGAAGCTGTTGTAAAATGAAAAGTTTATTTTTAAAAATACACCTATATGTACCATAATGTACAGATTACAAAGTATCTAAACCTGTATTATCCATTTTAAATTCCCAAAAACTTATATGATATATGGGACTGCTAGTATTCCCATTTTACAAATGCAAAAACTAAAGATTAGAGAAATTAAAGGACCTGCCCAATAACATAGCTAGTAAATGCCAGAGTAGAGATTCTTGTCTATCAGGATTCCTCAAATTCCCACCCAGTTTCCCCTATTATTAACATCTTCAGTCAATATGGTACATTCATTGCAATTAACTAATACTGACACACCCTTCTTTATTCAGATTTCATTAGTTTTTACCTAATGTCATTTTTCTGTTACAGAATCCCATCTATAATATCACATTACATTCAGTCATTGCATCAATTTTGGGATGAATTTTGTCCCTCCAAAATTCACATATGGAAGCTGTAACCCCGAGTTTTTCCAAATGTGACTATATTTGGAGACAGGACTTTTAAAGAGGTGATTAAGGTAAAATGAGGCCATTAGGGTGGGCCCTAAACCAATCTGACTGGTGTCCTTATAAGAAGAGGAAAATATAGACACAGAGAGACTTCAGGCATGTGCACACACAGAGGAAAGACCACATGGGGACATAGTGCAAAAGTGGCCACCAGCAAGCTAAGAAGAGATGCCTCAGAAAGAACCAAACCTGCCTCCATCTTGACTTTGGACTTCCAGGCTCCAAAACTGTGAGAAAATAAATTTCTGTTCTTTAAGCCACCCAGTCTGTGATATTTTGTTATGGCAGCCCTAGCAAACAAATACAATGTCTTACTTTAAAAATCACCTGTGGACATTTTTTAATATTAAGATTTCAATGTCCCCACCCATATTTTAGATTCAGTATATATTGTGATAGCAAATAAGAACCTGTGTTTCAACCACACTGATGTGTGCTATAATACAGCAATTTTGAGAAACACTGCTTTAAGCCAGTGGTTTTAAATCTTCAGTGCTCCTAAAAATCCTCTGGGCCTATGGATCTAGTTAAAATAAAGATCTTAAGGTACCACCCTTAAAGTCTCTGGTTAAGTAGGTATGTGAAGGGCACAAAACTATTTTAACTGGTATCTCAGGTGATTCTGATATGAGTGGTCTTTGGATCACAGATTGAGAAATGCTTTTCTTTCCAGTCTAATGTACACCAAAAGGTATATATTCCCCAGGATGGAATCCAAGATGATCTGTTGAGGTCTGGAAAAATAATTTAGAATGACTATATTTTTAACCTATCCTTTAAAAAAAAATCAATGTTTTGTTTATATTTTATTTTAAATCTATTCTGTTTACAGTTATATATATATTTGAAAATTTGTATGTAGGGGACTTACATATATATATATATATATATATTTATATAACTGAACATATATATATATATATATATATATAATTGAATTCATGGTATTCCTTGACTGAATAATATTTCATTGTATGGAAATATCACATTTTGTTTATTCATTGATCAGTTGATGGACATTTGAGTTGTTTCCACTTCATGGCTATTATGGAAAATGCAGCTATAAGCATTCATGTACTTTTTTTTTTTTAACATCTTTATTGGAGTATAATTGCTTTACAATGGTGTGTTAGTTTCTGATTTACAACAAAATGAATCAGTTATATATATACATATGTTCCCATATCTCTTCCCTCTTGCGTTTCCCTCCCTCCCACCCTCCCTATCCCACCCCTCCAGGCGATCACAAAGCACAGAGCTGATCTCCCTGTGCTATGCGGCTGCTTCCCCACTAGCTATCTACCTTACGTTTGGTAGTGTATATATGTCCATGCCACGCTCTTGCTTTGTCACAGCTTACCCTTCCCCCTCCCCATATCCTCAAGTACATTCTCTAGTAGGTCTGTGTCTTTATTCCTGTCTTACCCCTAGGTTCTTCATGACATTTTTTTTTTCTTAAATTCCATATATATGTGTTAGCATACGGTATTTGTCTCTCTCTTTCTGACTTACTTCACTCTGTATGACAGACTCTAGGTCTATCCACCTCATTACAAATAGCTCAATTTCATTTCCTTTTATGGCTAAGTAATATTCCATTGTATATATGTGCCACATCTTCTTTATCCATTCATCTGATGATGGACACTTAGGTTGTTTCCATCTCCGGGCTATTGTAAATCGAGCTGCAATGAACATGTTGGTACATGACTCTTTTTGAATTATGGTTTTCTCAGGGTATATGCCCAGTAGTGGGACTGCTGGGTCATATGGTATGTACTTTTTTTGTGTACATATATTTTCAGTTCTCTTGGGTACATATCTAGGCATGGAATTGCTAACTCATATGGCAACTCTATGTTTACCTTTTTGAGAAACTACCAAATTGTTTTCCAAAGTGGCTACAACATTTTACAGTTCCATCAAGAAAGTATGAGGGTTCCAATTTCTCCACATCCTCAACAACACTTGTTATTATCTGTCTTTTTGAGTCTATCCATCATGGAGAGTGTGAAGTGATATCTCACTGTGTTTTGATTTATATTTCTTTAATGTCTAATGATGTTGAGCACCTTTCATGTGCCTATTGACCATTTGTATATCTTCTTTGGAAAAATGTCTATTCAGAGCCTTTGCTCATTTTTTAAATTGGGCTATTTATCTTTTTGTTGTCAGATTGTAAGAGTTCTTGATATATTCTGGATACTAGATCCCTATCAGATATATGATTTGCAGATATTTTCTCCCATTCTGTGGGTTTCCTCTTCACTTTCTTAATAGTGTCCTTTGAATTGCAAAAGCTCTTCATTTTGATGAAGTCCAATTTATCTATTTTTTCCTTTTGTTGCTTGTGCTTTTGATGTCACGTCTAAGAATCCATATCAAATTCAATCTCATGAAAATGTATCCCTATGTTTTCACCTAAGAGTTTTATAGTTTTAGCTCTTACACTTAGGTCTTTAATTTATAGTTAATTTTTGTATATAGTGTGAGGAAGACTTCTAAATTCTCTCTTTTGCGTATGGATATCCAGTTGTCCCAACATCATTTGTTGAAGAACCTATTCTTTTCCCATTGCATAGTCTTAGCAACCTTATAGAAAATTAAAGTGATCATAAAAATATGGGTTTATTTATGGACTCTGAATTCTATTTCATTGTTCTATGTCTCTTTCCTTATGCCAGCACTACACAGTTTTGATTACTATAGCTTTGTAGTAATTTTTGAAACACAGAAATGTGAATTCTCCAACTTTGTTCTTTTGCAAAGTTGTTTTGGCTATTCTGGATTGATTGGCTTTCCATATTAAATTTTTTAGGATCAGCTTGTCAATTTTTGCAAAAATGTCAGCTGGGCTTTGGGCAGAATATCACTGAACCTATAGATCAATTTGGGGAATGTTACTGTCTTAAAAACAGTAAAACTTGTAATGTGTGAGCACAGGATGGCTTTTCATTTATTTAGATCTTTAATTTCTTCCAATGATGTTTTGTAGATTTCAGTTTACAAGTTTTGCACTGCTTCTGCTAAATTTATTCCCAAGCATGTGATTCTTTTGGATGTTAACGTAAATGAAATTCCTGTCTTAAATTCATTTTCAGATTGTTCACTGATGGTGTATAGAAATATAATTGAATTTTGTACATTGAGGTCATATTCTGTAAACTTGCTGAACTTATTTATTGCCCCAGTAGTTGTATGTGTGTGTGCCTGTGTGTTTTTAAGGGTTTTTATTGGGGGGGGGAAGGGGTTGTTTGTTTTGTTTTAGTGGATTACTTGGGATTTTGTAAATACAAGAGCATGTCACCTGCAAATATGGATAGTTCTACTTCTTTTTCTATGTGAATGCCTTTTATTTATTTCTTTTGCCTAATTTTCCTGGCTAAAACCTTCAGTGCAATGCCGAACAGAACTGGTGAGAGTAGACATCCATGTCTTCTTCCTGATCTTGGGGGAAAATATTCATTCTTTCACCATTAAGTACGAGGTTAGCTCTGAGTTCTCCATAAATATTCTTTACCATGTTGAGGAATTCCCCTTGTATTCCTAGTTTGTTGAGTGTTTTTTTTTCTTTAATAAATTTATTTATTTATTTTTGGCTGTGCTGGTTCTTCGTTGCTACATGCAGACTCTCTCTAGTTGCAGAGAGCAGGGGCTACTCTTTGTTTCAGTATGCAGGCTTCTCATTGCAGTAGCTTCTCTTGTTGCAGAGCACTGGCTTCTAGGTGCACGGGCTTCAGTTGTTGTGGCACGCAGGTTGAGTAGTTGTGACTCACAGGCTTAGTTGCTCCACGGCATGTGGGATCTTCCTGCCCCAGGGCTCAGACCTGTGTCTCCTGCCTTGGCAGGTGGATTCTTAACCACTACACCACCAGGGAAGTTCCTGTTGAGTGTTTTTATTACAGATGGTGTTGGATTGTCAACTATTTTTTTTGTATCTATTGAGATGATTATGTGGGTTTTGTTTTATATTATATTAATATGATATATTACATTAATTGAGAAGACTATGTATTTATTCTTTTGGTGGGTGCAGTGTTCTATACATGTCTGTTGGATCTAGTTGATTAACAATGTTATTCAAGTCTTCTTTTTCTTTCTGGTCATCTATCTAGTTGTTCCATCCATTATTGAAAATGGGTTATTGAAGTCCAACTACAATTGTTGAATTGTCTTTTTCTCCCTTCAGTTCTGTCAGTTTATGTTGTATGTATCTCGTCACCGTCTTGTTAGATGCTTGTATGTTTATAATTGTTATAACTGTTGGATAGATTGATCCTTTTACTATTATAATATATCCTTCTTTGTTTCTAGTAACAATTTTTGCTTTAACGTCTGTATTAGTTTCCTAGGACTGTCTTTAAAACTTGCCACAAATTAAGTTGCTTAAAACAGCAGAAATTTATTCTCTCACTGTTCTGGAGCTTAGAAGTTTGAAGTCAGTGTCAGCAGAACCATCTGCCTATTCCTAGATTCTAGTGGTTGCTGCAAATCCTGTGCTTACCTTGTTTATATTATGCATCACTCCAATCTCTGCATCTGTCATCTCATGACATTTTCTGTGTGTCTCTGTGCAACTTTCCCTCTTCTTAAAAGTACACTGGTCGGGCTTCCCTGGTGGTGCAGTGGTTGAGAGTCTGCTTGCCAATGCAGGGGACATGGGTTCGTGCCCCAGTCTGGGAAGATCCCAAGTGCTGCGGAGCGGCTGGGCCCGTGAGCCATGGCTGCTGAGCCTGCGCGTCCGGAGCCTGTGCTCCGCAACGGGAGAGGCCACAACAGTGAGAGGCCCGTGTACCGCCCAAAAAAAAAAGGACACTGGTCATTGAATTAGAGCCCACCCTAATCCAGTATAGCCTTATTATAACTTGATTATGCCTGCAAAGCCACTATTTCCAAATAAGGTCACATTCACAGATTTCAAATGGACATGAATTTTTGTGTGTGTGGGGAAAATATTCAACCCAGTACAGTTTATTTTGTTTGATATTAATATAGATACTCTGACTCTCTCTTGGTTACCATTTACGTAGTTTATCTTTGGCCATTCTATTACTTTTGACTTATTTGTCCCTTTGAAACTTGTGTGTCTCTTATAGACAACATAGAGTTGAATCGTTTTTTTTAAAAAAAAATCTATTTTACCAATCTCAGACATTTAATTGAAGTGTTTAATCTATTTACATTCAATGTAATTACTGATAAGGTAGGATATATAATATATGTGCCATTTATTTCCTTATGTCTGTTTTTCTCTCTATTCCTCCAATACCGCTTTTTGTGTTAAATATACTCTAGAATTTTAATTCCCTTGTCATTTATTTTACTATAATTTATTTTATTTATTTTTTTAGTAGTGGCCCTGGGGACCACAACTAAAAATTTATAACAATCTAATTCAGATTAATACCACCTTAATTTTAACAGTACACAAAATGTTGCGACTTTATGATTTCATTTCCTCCTCCCTGTTTTATTCTATTATTGTCCCACAAACTACCTCTATATAAATATTATGCCCCAAAACAGTTTTGTAATTATTGTTTTATGTAGTTGTCTTTTAATAAAAGAGGAGAAAAAAGAGTTACCAAAAAAACACACATTTATACTGTCTTTTATATTAACCTGTGTGGATACCTTTATTGCTGTCTCTATTTCTTCATGTGGATTTGAGTTACTGTTTAGTGTTTTCTCAGGCTGAAAGACTCCATTTATTATTTTCTGTAAAGAACGTATGGGAATAACTCTCTTGGTTTTTCTTTATGTGGGAAGGTTTTAATTTCTGCTTTATTTCTGAAGGACAGTTTTGCCAGCTTTATAATTCTTAGTTAACAGTTTCTTCTTTCAGCACTCTGTCATCTCTGACTTCCTGCTAGTCTCCATAATTTCTAAAATCAATCGCTAATCTTACTGAGGATCCCTTGTGTGTGATGAGTCATCTCTATCTTTCCACTTTCAAGACTCACTGCCTTTGACTTTCAAGAGTTTAGTTATGATGTGTTTAGATATGAATTTCTTTGAGTTTATTCTCTGGGTTCACTGAGCTTCTTGGATGTATAGATAAATGTATTTCCATAAAATTTAGTGAGTGTTCAACCATAACTCTTCAAGTATTCTTTCTTCTTTTTTCTCTCTCCCTGTCTTATGGGACTCCCATTATGCATATATTAGTATGCTTCATTATGTCACACAGGTCTCTAAAGCTGTGTTCATTTTTCCTCATTCTTTTATTTTCAGTTCTTCAGACTCACTAATATCAATTGACCTACCTCAAGTTCACTGATACTTCTGTTTCCTCCAATCTGATGGTGAACTCCTCTAGCAAATTTTTTATTTCAGTAATTGTACTTTTCAACTCCACAATTTCTATTAAGTTTCGTTTTGGGTATATTTTCTCTTTATTGAGATTTTCTATTTAGTGAGACATTTATCTTGTACTTCCCTGTAGTTCTTTAGACATGGTTTCCTTTAGTTCTTTGATCATATTTTTAAAACTGATTTAAAATCTTTGTCTAGTAAATCCAATGTCTTGCATTTCCTCTGGAACAATTTCTATTGAGTGATTTTTATATCCTGTGTATGGGACACACTGTTTTGTTTCTGTGCATGTCTTGTATTTTGTTGTTGTTGAAAACTGGAAATTTTGAATAATATAAGATATCAAATCTGGAAATCAAATTCTCCCCCCTCCCCAGTGTCTGTTGTTGCTGTTTGTTACTGTTGTTCTTACTACTGTTTTGTTTATTTACTTTACTGAATTAATTCTATAAAATCTATATTCTTTGTCATCTCTGTGGTCACTATAGCCTCTGTGTAGCTAGCTTAATGGTCAGGTAATGATTGGACAGAGATTTCCTTAAATTCCTAAAACTAATTTTAAAATATTTTAAAAATAATTATAAAAAGCAATTCATGTAAAAGAAATTGAAGAAATGGAAAAAAAATGATGGTAGATTTAAATCAACCTAACAACAATCCTATTATGTTTAAATCAATTGGATTAAAAAAAAAATCCAACTATATGTTGTCTACAAGAAATTTACTTCAAATATAAAGATAGCTTATGAAATGAAAAAATATGATATGAAAATAGTAATCATAATAACGTTGGAGAGACTACATTATTATCAGACAAAGAAAAGGTCAAAACAAGATTATCAGAGATAAAGAGTGACATTTTTATAGTGATAAAGCAGACAATTCATCAAGAAAACACAATACTAAGTGTTGCAATTATCAACAGAGCTTCAAAATACAAGAAGCAAAAATGGGAGATTGGAACCAAGATGGCGGAGTAGAAGGACGTGCTTGCTCTCACTCCCTCTTGCGAGAACACCAAAATCACAACTAGCTGCTGGACAATCATCGACAGGAAGACACTGGAACTCACCAAAAAAGATAACCCACATCCAAAGAAAAAGGAGAAGCCACAATGAGATGGTAGGAGGGCTGCAATCACAGGAAAATCAAATCCCATAACTGCTGCGTGGGTGACTCACAGACTGGAGAACACTTATACCACAGAAGTCCACCCACTGGAGTGAAGGTTCTGAGCCCCACGTCAGGCTTCCCAACCTAAGGGTCTGGCAATGGGAGGAGGAAGTCCTAGAGAATCAGACTTTGAAGGCTACTGGGATTTGATGACAGGACTTCAACAGAACTGGGGGAAACAAAGACTCCACTCTTGGAGGGCCCACACAAAGTAGTGTGTGCATTGGGATCCAGGGGAAGGAGCAGTGACCCCAGAGGAGACTGAACCAGACCTACCTGCTAGTGTTGCAGGGTTTCCTGCAGAGGCAGAGGGTGGCTATGGCTCACCGTGGGGACAAGGACACTGGCAGCAGAAGTTCTGGGATGTACTCCTTGGCACGAGCCCTCCCAGAGTCCGCCATCAGCCCCACCAAAGAGCCCAGGTAGGCTCCAATGTTGGGTTGCCTCAGGACAAACGACCAACAGGGAGGGAAACCAGGCCCACCCATCAGCAGTCAAGGGGATTAAAGTTTTACTGAGCTCCACACACCAGAGCAACAGTCAGCTCTACCCACCACTAGTCCCTCCCATCAGGAAACTTACACAAACCTCTTAGATAGCCTCATCCACCAGAGGGCAGACAGCAGAAGCAAGAAGAACTACAATCCTGCAGCCTGTGGAACAAAAACCACATTCACAGAAAGACAGACAAGATGAAAAGGCAGAGGGCTATGTACCAGATGAAGGAACAAGATAAAAGCCCAGAAAAACAGCTAAATGAAGTGGAGATAGGCAACCTTCCAGAAAAAGAATTCAGAATAATGATAGTGAAGATGATCCAGGACCTTGGAAGAAGAATGGGAGCAAAGATCAAGAAGATGCAAGAAATGTTTCACAAAGACCTAGAAGAATTAAAGAACAAACAAACAGAGATGAACAATACAATAACTGAAATGAAAACTACACTAGAAGGAATCAATAGCGGAATAACTGAGGCAAAAGAACGGATAAGTGATGTGGAAGACAGAATGGTGGAATTCACTGCTGAAGAACAGAATTAAGAAAAAAGAAGGAAAAGAAATGAAGACAACCTAAGAGACCTCTGGAACAACATGCAACAACATTCACATTATAGGGGTCCCAGAAGGAGAAGAGAGAGAGAAAGGACACAAGAAAATATTTGAAGAGATTATAGTTGAAAACTTCCCTAACATGGGAAAGGAAATAGCCACCCAAGTCCAGGAAGTGCAGACAGTCCCATACAGGATAAACCCAAGGAGAAATACTCCCAGACACATAGTAATCAAATTGCCAAAAATTAAAGACAAAGAAAAAATATTCAAAGCAACAAGGGAAAAATGACAAATAACATACCAGGGAACTCCCATAAGGTTAACAGCTGATTTCTCAGCAGAAACTCTACAAGCCAGAAGGGAGTGGCATGATATACTTAAAGTGATGAAAGGGAAGAACCTACAACCAAGATTACTCTACCCACAAGGATCTCATTCAGATTCCATGGAGAAATCAAAAGCATTACAGACAAGCAAAAGCTAAGAGAATTCAGCACTACCAAACCAGCTCTACAACAAATGCTAATGGAACTTATCTAAGTGGGAAACACAAGAGAAGAAAAGGACCTACAAAAACAAACTCAAAACAATTAAGAAAATGGTCACAGGAACATACATATCGATAATTACCCTAAACGTGAATGGATTAAATGTTCCAACCAAGAGACACAGGCTTGCTGAATGGATACAAAAACAAGACCCATATATATGCTGCCTACAAGAGACCCACTACTGACCTAGGGACACATTCAGACTGAAAGTGAGGGGATGGAGAAAGATGTTCCATGAAAACGGAAATCAAAATAAAGCTGGAGTAGCAATACTCATATCAGATAAAATAGGCTTTAAAATAAAGAATGTTACAAGAGACAAGGAAGGACACTACAGACTGATCAGGGGATCAATCCAAGAAGAAGATATAACAATTATAAATATATATGCACCCAACATAGGAGCACCCCAATACATAAAGTGAATACTAACAGCCATAAAAGGGGAAATCGACAGTAACACAATAATAGTGGTGGACTTTAACGCCTCACTTACACCAATGGACAGATCATCCAAAATGAAAATAAATAAGGAAACAGAAGCTTTAAATGACACAATAGACCAGATAGATTTAATGATATTTATAGGACATTCCATCCAAAAACAGCAGATTACACTTTCTTCTCAAGTGCACACGGAACAATCTACAGGATAGATCACAACTTGGGTCAAAAATCAAGCCTCAGTAAATTTAAGAAAATTGAAATCATATCAAGCATCTCTTCTCTGACCACAATGCTATGAGATTAGAAATGAATTACAGGGGAAAAAAGGTAAAAAACACAAACACATGGAGGCTAAACAATACGTTACTAAATAACCAGTAAAAAATAAGGTAAAAAACACAAACACATGGAGGCTAAACAATACGTTACTAAATAACCAAGAGATCACTGGGTAAATCAAAAAATACCTAGAGATAAATGACAATGAAAACACGATGATCCAAAACCTATGGGATGCAGCAAAAGCAGTTCTAAGAGGGAAGTTTATAGCTATAGAAGCCTACCTCAAGAAACAAAAAAAAATCTTAAATAAACACTCTAACCTTACACCTAAAGGAACTAGAGAAAGAAGAACAAACAAAACCCAAAGTTAGCAGAAGAAAAGAAATCATAAAGATCAGAGCAGAAATAAATGAAATAGAAACAAAGAAAACAATAGCAAAGATAAATAAACAAAATTGATAAACCATTAGCCAGACTCATCAAGAAAAAGAGGGAGAGGACTCAAATCAATAAAATTAGAAATGAAAAAGGAGAAGTTACAACAGACACCGCAGAAATACAAAGCATCCTAAGAGACTACTACAAGCAACTCTATGCCAATAAAATGGACAACCTAGAAGAAATGGACAAATTCTTAGAAAGGTATAACCTTCCAAGACTGAACCAGGAAGAAATAGAAAACATGAACAGACCAATCACAAGTAATGAAACTGAAACTGTGATTAAAATCTCCCAACAAACAAAAGTCCAGGACCAGATGGCTTCACAGGTGAATTCTATCAAACATTTAGAGAAGAGCTAACACCCATCCTTCTCAAACTCTTCCAAAAAATTGCAGAGGAAGGAACACTCCCAAACTCATTCTATGAGGCCACCATCACCCTGATACCAAAACCAGACAAAGGTACTACAAAAAAGGAAAATTACAGATCAGTATCACTCATGAATATAGATGCAAAATCCTCAACAAAATACTAGCAAACAGAACCCAACAACATATTAAAAGGATCATACACCATGACCAAGTGGGATTTATCCCATGGATGCAAGGATTCTTCAATATATGCAAATCAATCAATGTGATACACCATATTAAAAAACTGAAGAATAAAAACCATATGATCATCTCAATAGATGCAGAAAAAGCTTTTGACAAGATTCAACACCCATTTATGATAAAAACTCTCCAGAAAGTGGGCATAGAGGGAACCTACCACAACATAATAAAGGCCATATATGACAAACCCACAGCAAACATCATTCTCAATGGTGAAAAACTGAAAGCATTTCCTCTAAGATCAGGAACAAGACAAGGATGTCCACTCTCACCACTATTATTCAACATAGTTTTGGAAGTCCTAGCCATGGCCATCCAAGAAAAAGAAATAAAAGGAATACAGATTGGAAAAGAAGAAGTAAAACTGTCACTGTTTGCAGATGACATGATACTTATACACAGAGAATCCTAAAGATGCCACCAGAAAACTACTAGAGCTAATCAATGAGTTTGGTAGAGCTGCAGGATACAAAACTAATGCACAGAAATCTCTTGCATTCTTATACACTAATGGTGTAAAACCTGAAAGGTAAATTAAGGAAACACTCCCATTTACCATTGCAACAAAAAGAATAAATTACCTAGGAATAAACCTACCTAGGGAGACAAAAGACCTGTATGCAGAAAACTAAAGACACTGATGAAAGAAATTAAAGATGATACCAACAGATAGAGAGATATACCATGTTCTTGGATTGGATGAATCAGTATTGTGAAAATGACTGTACTACCCAAAGCAATCTACAGATTCAATGCAATCCCTATCAAAAAACCAACGGCATTTTTTACAGAACTAGAACAAAAAAATCTTAAAATCTGTATGGAGACACAAAAGACCCCGAATAGCAAAAGCAGTCTTGAGGGAAAAAACAGAGTTGGAGGAATCAGACTCCCAGACTTCAGACTATACTATAAAGCTACAGTAATCAAGACAATATGGTACTGGCACAAAAGCAGAAACATAGATCAATGGAACAAGATAGAAAGCCCAGGGATAAACCCATGCACATATGGGCAACTAATCGATGACAAAAGAGGCAAGAATATACAATGGAGAAAAGACAGTCTCTTCAATAAGTGGTGCTGGGAAAACTGGACAGCTACATGTAAAAGAATGAAATTAGAACACTCCCTAACACCATACACAAAAATAAACTCAAAATGGATTAGAGACCTAAATGTAAGACCAGACACTATAAAACTCTTAGAGGAAAACATAGGAAGAACACTCTTTGACATAAATCACAGCAAGATCTTTTTTGATCCACCTCCTAGAGTAATGGAAATAAAAACAAAAATAAACAAATGGGACCTAATGATACTTTAAAGCTTTTGCACAGCAAAGGAAACCATAAACAAGACGAAAAGACAACCCTCCGAATGGGAAAAAATAGTTGCAAGCAAATCAACTGACAAAGGACTCATCTCCAAAATATATAAATAGCTCATGCAGCTCAATATTAAATAAACAAACAACCCAATCCAAAAATGGGCAGAAGACCTAAATAGAGATTTCTCCTTAGAAGACATACAGATGGCCAAGAGGCCCATGAAAAGATGCTCAACATCACTAATTATTAGAGAAATGCAAATCAAAACTACAATGAGGTATCACCTCACACCAGTTAGAATGGGCATCATCAGAAAATCTACAAACAAATGCTGGAGAGGGTGTGGAGAAAAGGGAACCCTCTTGCACTGTTGGTGGGAATGTAAATTGATACAGCCACTATGGAGAACAGTATGGAGGTTCCTTAAAAAACTAAAAATAGAATCACCATATGATCCAGCAATCCCACTACTGGGCATGTACCTTGAGAAAACCATAATTCAAAAAGACACATGCATCCCAATGTTCATTGCAGCACTATTTACAATAGCCAGGACAGGGAAGCAACCTAAACGCCCATCGACAGATGAATGGATGAAGAAGAAGATGTGGTACATCTATACAATGGAATATTACTCAGCCATAAAAAGGAACAAAATTGGGTGGTTTGTTGAGACGTGGATGGATCTAGAGACTGTCATACAGAGTGAAGTAAGTCAGAATGAGAAAAACAAATATCATATATTAACGCATATATGTCAAACCTAGAAAAATGGTACAACTGAACTGGTTTGCCGGGCAGAAACTGAGACACAGATGTAGAGAACAAATGTATGGACACCAAGTGGGGAAAGTGGTGGGGTGGTGGGGGTGGTGGGGGGATGAATTGGGTGATTGGGATTGACATGTATACACTGATGTGTATAAAGCTGATGACTAATAAGAATCTGCTGTATAAAAAAATTAAATTTAAAAATTGAAAAGAAAAGAAGCAAAAATGGACAGAACTTAAAAATAAGCTATTACAAAATTATATTTGAATACTGCAATATTTTTCTCTGTGATTGATATAATAAAGTAGACCAATATCAGCATGGTTATACTGAAAGATGTTTGAAAACTGGGGCACAATACTTATATTTGTTAAACTACTAGGTAATATTCCACTTCATATATCATCTTGATATCTTGGCCAACTAGCTTACTGAAAGAACTTGTCAGGCCTGGTCTACATAACCTGAAGTCCATATTTGTACAAATGTGGTACAGGTAAAAATTTTGTTATCCACCGTCCATTGATCAAAGATAAGGTAAAGCATGTCTTTCTTGGTAAACAAAATCTTCTCAAGTCTCTGTCATTTTTTTATGTTTGCCCTCCAATACATTATGTTTCACCATCTCTTTGTGAAAAGATCAGCCAAGACAGAAAGTTTTACCATGTCTCATGAAAATAGCACCTTCAACTTCAGTCTCAACATTTTTCATGTTAACAGTTCAATCTCCAGTTATCATGACATCTTCTGTCATTATTTCTTCAATCCTCCCACAAATCCCTACTCCAATCCAAAAGTCTTCTGCTCACTCTATTTAAAAACAATATCTCCTGTGTAAATATGTGCAACAAAGAGATAAGGGGGTAGAAAATCCTCCCCTCTCAATAAAGCCTGGCTTTTAAGATGAAAATTGCTTCTTCAACTTACTCCTAAAATTTCCCACAGTAGAGGCTCAATCTAATCTATTTTGAAGATTAGAAACACATTAACTAATTATGTCTTTCAATTTCTGCTGTAATTATCCTAAACCTCACCAGACATGTGTGACTCTTCTAGAATAAAAGGGAAATCAGTACAAGCAAAATAAATCATGTTAATACATAATCAAAAAATTCTCTTCTTGGGAATTCCCTGGCAGTCCAGTGGTTAAGACTCTGTGCGCTCACTGCCCCAGGACCCAGGTTCAATCCCTGGTTGGGGAACTAAAATCCCACAAGCCACAGAGCGTGACCAAAAAAAAAAAAAAATTATCTTCTTGCTATAACAGTGTATGATTTCCTAAGGTGATGACTTTGAAGCAAATATCATTAAAGTTTTTGTGTACACTTTGCATGATTTCTTACAAAATTTTCTTACTACTTTTTTATGTCATAGTGCATTATTATTGAAATAAATCATGTTAGTATGCTGTTCAAATGAAAATCTTATATTCTTGACAAGTTCTATTGTCTTTCTGCCATTAGAATTAGAGAAGCACCCTCACCGCCCATCCTAAATCTATCCTCCACGCTGTGATCAGAGTGATATTTCTATAACACTAATCACATAATTCCAGAGCTGAAACTCTTTGAATTACTTCCCTATCCATCATCCACATTCATGGCTTCAACTATCACTTATATGCTGATGACCCCCAAATCTTCAACCCAAATCTTTCCACTGTACTCCAAACCTATATCCAACTATGAGAAGTCCACCAACATCTTCATATACCTGTCCAAAATTAACCATTGATTTTTTTTCCAATGTCATTACTTCAGTGGCTCTATACACATGTTCTTTGCCAACCATACTAAACAATTTTAAGTTCCCAAAATGTGTATTCATGCTTTTGCAGATGCTGTCAACCTTGGAAGGAATTTCCAACCCTATAACTATTCACTCTAATCCTTATGTCCTTTCCTTACTGCGCCCCGCCCCCCAGCAACCTGTGGGTTCATTAATAACAAACTAATACTATGAGATACACTGAGAGCTTTGTGTCCAGTACCTTAAATGGATCATCTCACTTAATTTTCCAAACAATCCCATGAGATGGGTACTATAATTATCATCATTGTACATATGAGGAAAGCAAGGCTGAGAGACATTAGGTATTTGTGCTCAGGTCAGATGGCTGGTAAAACCAGGGATGGGAATACAACGACAGCCAGACTCCAGAGTTAGAGCACTTAACCCCACTACTATGCTGTCGTCCCTTTACATATTACACAGCACATATTATATTCCCTATAATTGTAATTTTACTTTTTTGCCTTCCCAACTAGACTCTGAACAGTTTGAGAGAAGGGATGATGTCTATCTTATTCACCACTTTATCCTCTGTACCATGAACAATTCCTAACACACAGTAAGCACTCAGTAAATGTGTGTTAAGTGTGTGACTGTAGAGTTGAATCAAAGAATGGCTTCTTTAATGTGTTTTCTGGGCAATCCCACTCTATCTAGTACTTAAATGATTTGAATCTATAAAACACACACACACACACACACACACACACACACACACATACACACACGTATACAAAAAACTGTAAGCTAGCAAACTGAATCCAACAACACATAAAAAAGATCATAAACCACGACCAAGTTGGATTCATCCCAGGGTCACAAGGATGGATCAACATACCCAAATCAATCGATGTGATAAACCACATCAACAAAAGAAAACAGAAAAAGCACTTGATCATCTCAATAGACTCAGGAAAAGAATTTGATAAAATTCAACATCCATTCATGATAGAAACCCTTACAAAAGTGGGTATAGAGGGAACATATCTCAACATGATAAAAGCTATTTTTGACAAACCCACACTCAATATAATACTCAATGGTGAAAAGTTGAAAGCCTTCCTGCTAAAATCTGGAATAAGACAAGAATATCCACTCTCACCACTTCTCTTTAACATAGTATTGGAAGTCCTAGTCACAGCAATCAGAAAAGAAAAAGAGATAAAAGTTATTCAAATTGGTAGGGAAGAGGTAAAATTGTCATTATATACAGATGACATGATACTATATATCGAAAACCCTAAAGACTCCACACAAAAACTACTAGAACTGATAAATTAATTCAGCAAGGTAGCAGAATACCAGATTAACATACAGAAATCAGTTGTGTTTCTTTATACTAACAATGAAATATCAGAAAGGGAATGCAAGCAAAAAATCCCTTTTAGGGTTTCCCAGGTGGCACAGTGGTTGAGAGTCCGCCTGCCGTTGCAGGGGACAGGGGTTCTTGCCCTGGTCCGGGAAGATCCCACATGCTGCGGAGTGGCTAGGCCCGTGAGCCATGGCTGCTGAGCCTGCGCATCCGGAGCCTGTGCTCCACAACGGGAGAGGCCACAACAGTGAGAGGCCCGCATACCGAAAAAAAAAAAACCTTTTAAATTGCATTAAAAAATAGGAATAAACCTCACCAAGGAGGTGAAAGACCTATATGCTGAGAACTACAAAACATTAATAAAGGAAGTTGAAGATGATTCCAAAAAATGGAAAGATATCCCATGCTCTTGGATTGGAAGAATCAATATTATTAAAACAGCCATACTACCCAAAGCAATCTACAGATTTAATGAGATCCCCATCAAATTACCCATGACATTTTTCACAGAACTAGAACAAATAATCCAAAAATTTATATGGAACCATAAAAGACCCAGAATGGTCAAAGCAATCCTGAGGTAAAAGAACAAAGCAGGAGGCATAACCCCTCCAGACTCCAGACAATACTACAAAGCTACAGTAATCAAAACAGCATGGTATTGGCACAAAAACAGACATACAGATCAATGGAACAGAATAGAGAGCCCAGGAATAAGCCCACATGCCTATGGACAATTAATCTTCAACAAAGGAGGCAAGAGTATACAATGGGGAAAAGACAGTCTTTTCAACAAGTGGTGTTGGGGAAGTTGGACAGCTACATGTAAAAGAATAAAATTAGAACACTCCCTAACACCATACACAAAAAATAAACTCAAAATGGATTAAAGACTTAAATTTAAGGCCAGATACTATAAAACTCTTAGAGGAAAACATAGGCAGAACACTCTCTGACATAAATTGCAGCAATATCTTTTTTTTTTAACATCTTTATTGGAGTATAATTGCTTTCCAATGTTGTGCTAGTTTCTGCTGTATAACAAAGTGAGTCAGCTATACGTATATATATATATATATCCCCATATCCCCTCCCTCTTGCATCTCCCTCCCACCCTCCCTATCCCACCCCTCTAGATGGTCACAAAGCACTGAGCTGACCTCCCTGTGCTATGCAGCTGCTTCCCACTAGCTATCTATTTTACATTTGGTAGTGTATATATGTCAGTGCTACTCTCTCACTTTGTATCAGCTTACCCTTCCCCCTCCCTGTATCCTCAAGTCCATTCTCTACATCTGCATCTTTATTCCTGTCCTGCCCCTAGGTTCATCAGAATTTTTTTTTTTTAGATTTCACATACATGCGTTAGCATACGGTATTTGTTTTTCTCTTTCTGACTTACTTCACTCTGTATGACAGACTCTAGGTCCATCCACCTCACTACAAATAACTCAATTTCGTTTCTTTTTATGGCTGAGTAATATTCCACTGTATATATGTGCCACATCTTCTTTATCCATTCATGTGTCGATGGACACTTAGGTTGCTTCCATGTCCTGATGTCCTGGCTATTGTAAATAGTGCTGCAGTGAACATTGTGGTACATGACTCTTTTTGAATTATGGTTTTCTCAAGGTATATACCCAGTAGTGGGATTTCTGGGTCATATGGTAGTTCTATTTTTAGCTTTTTAAGGAACCTCCATACTGTTCTCCATAGTGGCTGTAGCAATATCTTTTTTGATCCACCTCCTAGAGTAATGAAAATAAAAACAAAAATAAACCAAAATAAACAAATGGGACCTAACTAAACATAAACACTTTTGCACAGCAAAGGAAACCATAACAAGACGAAAAGACAACACTCAGAATGGGAGAAAATATTTGCAAATGATGTGACTGACAAGGGCTTAATTTCCAAAATGTACAAACAACTCAGACAATTCAATAACAAAAAAGAAACAACCCAATCAAAAAATGGGCAGAAAACCTAAATAAACAATTCTCCAAAGAAGACCTACAGATGAGCAATAGGCACATGAAAAGATTCTCATTATGGCTAATTATTAGAGAAATGAAAATCAAAACTACAATGAGGTACCTCCTCACACTGGTCAGAATAGCAGTCATTAAAAAGTCTACAGATAATAAATGCTAGAGAGGGTACGGAGAAAAGGGAACCCTCCTACACTGTTGATGAGAATGTAAATTGGTGCAGCCACTATGGAAAACAGTATGGAGGTTTCTTAAAAAAAATAAAAATAGAGCTACCATATGATCCTGCAATTGCACTCCTGGGCATATATCCAGAGAAAATAATTCAAAAAGATATATGCACCCTTATGCTCATAGCAGCACTATTTAGAATAGCCAAGACATGGAAACAACCTAAATGTCTATTGACAGATGAATGGATAAAGAAGATGTGGTATATAGATGTACAATGGAATATTACTCAGCCATTAAAAGAATGAAATAATGTCATTTGCAGCAACATGGATGGACCTAGAGATTATCATACTAAGCAAAGCAAGTCAGAAAGAGAAAGACAAATACTATATGATATCACTTATATGTGGAATCTAAAATATAACACAAATTAACATATCTACAAAACAGAAACAGACTCACAGACATAGAGAACAGGCTTATGGTTACCAAGGAGGAGGGGAGATGGAGGAGGAATGAAGTGGGAGTTTGGAGTTAGCAGATGCAAACTATTATATATAGAATGGATAAACAACAAGGTCCTACTGTATAGCACAGGGAACTATATTCAATATCCTGTGATAAACCATAATGGAAAAGAATATAAAAAAGAATATACATATGTAAAACTGGGTCACTTTGCTGTACAGGAGTAATTTATACAACATTGTAAATCAACTATACTTCCATAAAATTTAAAAAAAACTGTAAGCTAACAGCTTCGTTACATTTTGTTTACTTTCTAGAGGTCTTCAGTTTATTATGTTATCGAATTACAAGGAGGTGTCATTTATTATGTGTTCTATAATATTGTGGTGATTATAAAGCATTATCAGCCAGGAAATAAAATTATCATAAATATATAAAATTGGTGCAACAATATAAATCTCAAATGAGAATAAATATTAAGTGAAATGCAAACACAAAATAGACTCAGATTATCATACAACTTCATTTAAAGATTCTAGGTTGAAAATCATACATTGCTGACACCCAGTGGTTACCAAATATAAAGCAAGCTTGGTTTATTTAATGATTTTCATTTCCAGCTGCTACATTGAATAATTTTATTCTTTATTTTATATTTGTTTTTTATTTTATTTTTATATTCACAATATTTTTTTTAATTTTTGGAAAGTACAGAAATTTCAAAGACTATTGTTTATTAGCATATTATCAAGAAACAACAACTCTAATTCTTTTAATGAAATTTTAATTATAACTGAGGTCCTAACAATAGTGTTTTAGAAGGAGTATCCAAACACATAGCCTAGGTCTTTACTCTAGCATATGAAAAGTCATAAATCTATGAGGGAGGCAAATAAAAAAGTAGAAGAAATAGTTTTCAGGTGGGTACCAACTAATAGTATTTTGCATTTCTCTAGTGCTTTAATCTTTGCAAAGCATTTTAAATGCCTTATATGGTAGATACCTCAGTGTATCGTAAGAATTTATCTCCTTTTTTGATAGAATTAATGTGGAAGCATTAAATAACAGAATCAATAATCCCTTCTAATAGTCTCATGTCTTAATTATTTAACTGATAAGCATAGTAAGTCTTTTCAGTGATTGTGAAGTACATAAATAATCGTAAAATGACAACTAGAGATCACTGCCACCATCTTTACGAATCTTGCCTTTTATCTAATGTGTGAGAAAAGTCTGTTGCTGTGTTTAATATCAAGATGGCAGCTGCTCTGGAAAACTGTCAATTGAAAACCAAAACCACTTTCAAAGACAGCTAGAAGAAATAGGTTATTTGCACTAGTAGATAGCCAAAGGAAGTGAGAACTTATGCTTTGATGCTTTATCTTTAAGTGTATCTCACAGTGATCATAGGCCTTAGTATAGGGGTTCTTAAATTTTTTTATCTCAAAGACCAGTAAATTTTCAAAAAACATTGTGAAGGTCTGACGTAGGTCTGTTATTAAATTTTTTTTTTCAAGTATGGGAAGTTAAAAGAGGGTACTTTAGGAGGCTGTTGGTTCCATCCTGCCCGTGCCTCACAGCACTGCAGGGCCCAGCATCCCAATTTGGCTGGTTTGTGGTTCAAAGAGACCACAAATAGGCTGTTTGGCTCCAAGAAACAAACAAAAAGCAGTGTTTTGTTTGATTTTGTTTTGTTTTGTTTTTCCTCGCCATGTTTGGGAAGAAACATCATCAGCCTGAATTGGAATGGTGGAAAGGGGACTCGAACTGAGAGTTCTGAAATCCGGATTCCTGTTTACTAATTTAGTTAGTATCTGGAGGCTTCCAGGAAGATGGCGGAAGAGTAAGACACGGAGATCACCTTCCTCCCCACAGATACACCAGAAATACATCTACACGTGGAACAACTCCTACAGAACACCTACTGAACGCTGGCAGAAGACCTCAGACCTCCCAAAAGCCAAGATAGCCCCCACGTACCTGGGTAGGGCAAAAGAAAAAAGAATAAACAGAGACAAAAGAATAGGGACGGGACCTGCACCAGTGGGAGGGAGCTGTGAAGGAGGAAACGTGTCCACACACTAGGAAGCCCCTTCGCGGGCGGAGACTGCGGGAGGCGGAGCGGGGAGCTTCGGAGCCGTGGAGCAGAGCGCAGCCACAGGGGTGCGGAGGGCACAGCGGGGAGGTTCCCGCACAGAGGATCGGGGCCGACAGGCACTCACCAGCCCGAGAGGCTTGTCTGCTCACCTGTGGGGCGGGCGGGGCTGGCAGTTGAGGCTTGGGCTTCGGTCGGAGCGCAGGGAGAGGACTGGGGTTGGCGGCGTGAACACAGCCTGCAGGGGGTTAGTGCACCACGGCTGGCCGGGAGGGAGTCCGGGGAAAAGTCTGGACCTGCCGAAAAGGCAAGAGACATTTTCTTACCTCTTTGTTTCCTGGTGCTCGAAGAGAGGGGATTAAGAGCGCTGCTTAAAGGAGCTCCAGAGACGGGCGTGAGCCGCGGCTAAAAGCACAGACCCCAGAGACGGGCATGAGACGCTAAGGCTGCTGCTGCCGCCACCAAGAAGCCTGTGTGCAAGCACACGTCACTATCCATACCCCCTTGCGGGGAGCCTGTACAGCCCACCACTGCCAGGGTCCCGGGATCCAGGGTCAACTCCTCTGGGAGAATGCACGGCGCGCCTCAGGCTGGTGCAACGTCACGCCGGACTCTGCCCCGCACTCCGTGCCCCTCCCTCCCCCGGCCTGAGTGAGCCAGAGCCCCCGAATCAGCGGCTCCTTTAACCCTGTCCTGTCTGAGCGAAGAACAGACACCCTGCAGCGGCCTACACACAGAGGCGGGGCCAAATCCAAAGCTGAGCCCCTAAGAGCTGTGAGAACAAAGAAGAGAAAGGGAAATCTCTCCCAGGTGCCCCAGAAGCCCCAGATTAAAGCTCCACAATCAACTTGATGTACCCTGCATCTGTGGGATACATGAATAGACAATGAATCATCCCAAATTGAGGAGGTGGACTTTGAGAGCAAGATTTATGATTTTTTCCCCTTCTCCTCTTTTTGTGAGTGTGTATGTGTATGCTTCTGTGTGAGATTTTGTCTGTATAGCTTTGCTTCCACCATTTGTCCTACCGTTCTATCCGTCCATCTTTTTTAAAAAATTTTTTTTCTTAATAATTATTTTTTATTTTAAAAACTTTATTTTACTTTATCTTCCTTCTTTCTTTCTTTCTTTCCTTCCTTCCCTCCTTTAGACAATGAATCATCCCAAATTGAGGAGGTGGACTTTGAGAGCAAGATTTATGATTTTTTTCCCCTTTTCCTCTTTTTGTGAGTGTGTATGTGTTTGCTTCTGTGTGAGATTTTGTCTGTATAGCTTTGCTTCCACCATTTGTCCCAGGGTTCTATCCGTCCGGTTTTTGTTTTTTGGTGTTTTTTAAATTTTTTTTCCTCTTAATAATTATTTTTTTATTTTAATAACTATTATATTTTATCTTACTTTATCTCCTTTCTTTTTTTCCTTCCTTCCCTCCTTCCTCCCTCCCTCCCTCCTTTCTTTCTTCCTCTCTTTCTACTTCTACTAATTCTTTCTTTCTACTTTTTCTCCCTTTTATTCTGAGCCGTGTGGATGAAAGGCTATTGGTGCAGCAGCCAGGAGTAAGTGCTGTGCCTCTGAGGAGGGAGAGCCAACTTCAGGACACTGGTCCACAAGAGACCTCCCAGCCCCACATAATATCAAACGGTGAAAATCTCCCACAGAGATCTCCGTCTCAACACCAGCACCCAGCTTCACTCAATGACCAGCAAGCTACAGTGCTGGACATCCTATGCCAAACAACTAGCAAGACAGGAACACAACACCACCCATTAGCAGAGAGGCTGCCTAACATCACAATAAGGCCACAGACGCTCCAAAACACACCAGACGTGGACCTGCCCACCAGAAAGACAAGATCCAGCCTCATCCACCAGAACACAGTCACTAGTCCCCTCTACCAAGAAGCCTACACAGCCCACTGAACCAACCTTAGCCACTGGGGACAGACACCAAAAACAACGGGAACTACGAACCTGCAGCCTGCAAAAAGGAGACCCCAAACACAGGAAGATAAGCAAAATGAGAAGACAGAAAAACATACAGCAGATGAAGGAGCAAGATAAAAACCCACCAGACCTAACAAATGAAGAGGAAATAGGCAGTCTACCTGAAAAAGAATTCAGAATAATGATAGTAAAGATGATCCAAAATCTTGGAAATAGAATAGACAAAATGCAAGAAACATTTAACAAGGACCTAGAAGAACTAAAGATGAAACAAACAACGATGAACAACACAATAAATGAAATGAAAAATACTCTAGATGGGATCAATAGCAGAATAACTGAGGCAGAAGAACGGATAAGTGACCTGGAAGATAAAATAGTGGAAATAACTACTGCAGAGCAGAAAAAAGAAAAAAGAATGAAAAGAACTGAGGACAGTCTCAGAGACCTCTGGGACAACATCAAATGCCCCAACATTCGAATTATACAGGTTCCAGAAGAAGAAGAGAAAAAGAAAGGGACTGAGAAAATATTTGAAGAGATTATAGTTGAAAACTTCCCTAATATGGGAAAGGAAATAGTTAATCAAGTCCAGGAAGCACAGAGAGTCCCATACAGGATAAATAAATAAAAAGTGGGAGAAGTTCATGCGGAACTTAAACTTTTGTGTAGAAGCATTAAACATTAGTGGACAAAGCAGTACTCAGGAAAAGAAAATATGGACAGTGTTGTTCAATTAGAAATAAATATTTTCCAATATAAGTGAAAAAAATTATTAGAGGACAAATTTAGCAAAGTAAGAACTGATGGTATAAACAGCAGCAGAAGTTTTGTTGAGCAGTGGATCTATTTAAACATAAGATTAAACACCTGTGGAAATTATGGTACTAAAACACAATGTAAATGCTACAGTGGAAATATGGAAATAAGATAACTTTTTAAAGTATACTTGTGAATTAAAATGAGATACCACTACACACTTATTGGAATGGTCAAATCCAAAACTCTGACAATACCAATTATTGGCAAAGATGAGGAGCAACAGGAACTCATTCATTGTTAGTGGGAATGCAAAATGGTACAGTCACTCTGGAAGCAATTTCTTACATAGCTAAACATTGCCTTACCATATGATCTAGCAATTATGCTCCTAGATATTTAACCAACTGATTTGAAAGCTAATGCCCACACAAGAACATGCACACAAACTTTATACCAGCTTTATTCATAATCTCTCTCTCTCACTTACACATACACACACACACACATACACACACAAACCGGAAGCGACCAAGATGTCCTTTAATAGCTGAATGGATAAACAAACTATGGTACATCAATATAACAGATTATTATTCAGGAATAAAAAGAAATGAGCTATCAAATCATGAGAAGAGATGGATGAAACTTGAATGCATGTTGCTAAGTAAAATAAGCTAGTCTGTAAAAGGCTATGCACTGCATGTTATCAATTATATGACATTCTGGAAAAGGTAAAACTATAAATAAAAATATCAGTGGTTGCCAGGGGTTCAGGTGTAGCACAGAGGATTTTTCAGGGCAGTGAAACTATTCTGTATGATGTTATGGTAAATACATGACATTACACATTTGTGAAAACCCACAGAACTTTACAGCACAAAAAGCGAATCTTAATGTATGCATATGAAAAAAATATATTTTGACATCGAGAATGGAATGCAGAATTTGACTAAACAATCTAACTATATTACAAATGTATGAAACAACCTCACTAAGGGGGTGGAGGAAAACGGTGCTGACAAGTAACTTGGGAAATGATAAGAGTTTGTAAGACTAAAAGCGAAAGAAAAAAGCACTGTACTCTAGTTGATAATGTCTTTTCTCATGGGGGTACAGGTTAACAATCCTGATATTGTTATACATGTATACTTGAACTTAACAACTAATTAAATAGATGGCAGATGCTGGGAGACAGGTTTCTCACTGTTAGAGTGGGAGGTTATAGATAGCAAAGTGATTCACATGGTAATGTATTACTGTTGGATATATCAGTGTAACTTTTAAACAGAAATATTTATATATAGAAATATTTATAGATATCTGTATATGTAACTAATATGATTTGAGTATATTATATGATTATGAGATATGAGTATTCACACATATATTTCTTTGTTCTGTTAGCTGAAATGGTCTAAAAGAAATGATACTCCCAAAATCTGAAAGAAACAACAACATAGAAATAAGCACAGATCTTGGTTCCTAATACTATTTTCCAATAAAAGTAACCAGGCTTCTTGGAGAAATTACTGATTGTAGGGCCCAGAGAGGAAATATAGAAGATGAGCCTGGAGGATCTTATTGTGTCAAAAAGTAAATAAGTGCTAAAAAATAGAAAAGACCCACAGTGATGGGGTTATGTCAAAGAAGACAGGAAAGACCTCCCAATGGCCAAAGCTGTAACAATATGAGCAACACAATAAATAAAGTAATATTGGACTAGACCCCAAAGTATAAAATAAATATCTATGAGTTTACACTGATAAAAATAAACCGTTGAATAAACAAACGTGAGAGAGTAGACCAATTTCCCATGCAGAAGAATTCCAGATAATTTATGTAGGTAATTCTGCTCTCAGGGAGGTGGAGTATAACTCCCTATTCCTTAAGAGTGAGCTACACAGAGTGGCTTCCTTCCCCCAAAATACAACAATATGGAGAGGGAGAAAAAGAGCAACTTTACAGTGGAATAACCTGACAAACTCTACTTCAGCCAAGTGGTCAAGGTCAACATTAACAGGGACAAGTCATGTTGATAGTATGTAACCTTGGTATCATTCGATGAAAAGCACACTCCTCCTCTGTGGTCTTCCTCCCCCAAAATCCATAGTCCCAGGCTAATAGGAAAAACATCAGACAAATCCAAGTTGAGGGACATTTTTTGTTTTTTTTTTTTTTCGGTACGCGGGCCTCTCACTGTTGTGGCCTCTCCCATTGCAGAGCACAGGCTCCGGACGTGCAGGCTCAGCGGCCATGGCTCACGGGCCCAGCTGCTCCGCGGCATGTGGGATCTTCCCAGAACGGGGCACGAACCCGTGTCCCCTGCATCAGCAGGCGGACTCTCAACCACTGCGCCACCAGGGAAGCCCAAGGGGGACATTTTATAAAATACCTGACTAGTACTCCTCAAAACTATCAAGGTCATAAAAAATAAGGAAAGCCTGAGAAATTGTCACAGCCAAGAGGAGCCTAAGGAGACATGGCTACTAAATGTAATGTGGGATCTGGGATGGGTTCCTGGAACAGAAAAAGGACATTAGGTAAAAACTAAGGAAATCTTGGTAGGAAAAATCTTAGAAATAAAGTGGGGACTCTAGTTAATAATAATATGTGTGATATATGGGACTCTTTGTACTATCTTTGCTTTTTTTTTGTAAATCTAAAATTGTTCTAAGATTTTTTCAAGTTTATTTTTAAAAACTAGAGTGATGGAGGTAACATTAGCATTACTTACTGATGACATAATTGTATATCTGGAGACCCCAAGAGAAAATTATTATATACAGTTGGCCTTTCCTATCCATGGGTTTCACATCCGAGGATTCAACTAAGTGTGGATTAAAAAAAAAAAAAAAAAAAAAAAACTCCAGAAAGTTCCAAAAAGCAAAACTTGAATTTATGATGTGCTGGCAACTATTTACATAGAATTTACATTGTATTTACAACTATTTACATATCATTTACATTGTATTAGGTATTATAAATAATCTAGAGATGATTTAAAGTATATGGGAGGATGTGTGTAGGTTATATGCAAAAACTAAAATACTATGATACTTTCTATAAGGGACCTGAGCATCTGTGGATTTTGGTACCTGCTGTGGTGGGGGCAGGATGTCCTGGAACTAATCTCCCACAGATAATGAGGGACAACTGTACTTTAAAGGAATTGAGCAAGATGGCTGGGTAAAAATAACAATATATAAAACAAAGTGTTCCTATATACTAACAACTAACAACATTTATAATGGAAGACACCGTTTACAAAAGCTACAAACAGATAATTACTTAGGAATATATTAAACAAGAAACATGCAACAGCTATTTGAAGACAACTCTGAAATGCTACTGAAAAACACAATATAATACCTGACAAAATGGAAAGATACCTATTGTTTTGGATTGGAAAAATTTTGTACAGATATCAATTCTCCCACAAATTATTTTATAATTATGATGAGATCTCAAAAAAATACCAATATGATTGGTGTGGGGAATAAAACAAGCTAATTCTAAAATATATGTGGAAAAATAAACATTTAAGAAGAGGCAGGAAATTTCTGGAAAAGAAGACTTATGAGCATGGAGGGCTATCCTTACTAGATATTAAAGCATATTATTAGACTACATAGTTAAATAGAGAAGTACTGGTACATGACTAGTACTGGTACATGATTAGACTTACAGCTCACGAGGCAAGAAGAGAGCCCAGAAATAAACTCAACTACACACACACACACACACACACACACACACACATACACACACACACACAGCTCTTGTCTGAATGTTTGTGTCCCCACAAAATTCATATTAAAAACCTAATGTCCAGTGTGATAATATTAGGAGGTGGGGCCTTTGGGAGATGCTTAGGTCATGAGGGTGGAGCCCTCAAGAATGGGGATTAATGCTCTTACAAAAGAGAATCCACAGAGCTCCCTAGCCCCATTTCACCATGTGAGGATACAAAAGAAGTTGGCAATTCAGAAAAGGGCCCTCACTTGGCCATGCTGGTACCCTGATTTTATACCTCTAGCCTCCAGAACCGTGAGAAATAAATTTCTGTTGTTCATAAGTAACCCAGTGTGTGGTATTTTGTTATAGCATCCCAAGCGGACTAAGATACACACACACACACACACATACGCATACAAATTAAGTATATGATAAAGGTAGAAGGTGTCATTTTGCATCGGGAGAAGAGAGTTTGTTCAACAGATTGTGATGCAATTATTTAGTAACCTTCTGGAAAAAATATAAGCTTGAAAAATTATTTTTCTATACCCCATAATTCACATATAAATTCCCTACCCAAAATGCCCTTTATCTATCTTTGGCTGGCAATGCCCACTTGTCCTTCCAAATTCAATTCAAGACCCCCCTTCCTTCCCCTTCTTCCTCTTGCTGAGCAACTCATCATAAAGCAATTAGGTGAGATAGATCAAGATAGGTATCCATGACAGGGAGGAGTGGAATCATAGTGACCCAGAGTGATATGTTAGAGGTGAAGTGGGGGTGAAGAGAATACCCATGCAGTCAGAGTAGCCCAGTATGGGGAGTCAGAACTCAAGTAGGGTGAGGTGATAAGATCCACAAAAGCAGGGAAGGGAGGTGTGTAGTATGAGATGTCAGAACGTGAGCAGGGTAAACAGGATGACCATGCTAGGACTTGTCATGGGCAGTCAGTGGCCAAGTGTGATTAAGCAGCATTCACAGAGCCGAGCAGCTTGACACAAGAAGTCAGTTTAGTCAGGAGGATATTAAATAGGAGGCTTGCCTGGCATGCAGAGTAAAACCCTAAGTCCAGAGAAGAGGAAATCCACAAGGGGGAGGCAGTCTAGTGTAGAAAGTTAGTGGCCAAGCAAGGTGAGGAGGGCATCCATGCATGGAGGTGGGGCATCCCTGTGTGGGCAGTTAGAGGCTGAGTGGAACAAGGAGAGTACTGCACATGGGGGAGTCCCAGCACAAAATGTCAAAGCCCAAGCAGGGTAAGGGGGGCATGTTTGTGAAAGGGTGGTCTGGAGTGGGGTGTCAGAGTCTGAGCAGGTTGAGAAAGATATTCACAGGGGTTGGGGACAATCCAGCATTTTGTGATAGCACAGCCTGAGGTATATAAGGAGGATACACACATGCATGCATACACACTCACATGTACATTTCCCAAACTCTTGTCCAATGAGAGGAACTGGGAAATAATGAGTACGTATAGCCCTCATATAGCCTTCTTTTATGTCATTATTAATATGATTGAATTTATGACTATTTTACTTTTTGTTTTTTCTGACATGTTTTTTCTTTCTTTTTCTGCTTTATTGCCTTCATTTGTAAATGTTTTCAGTGTAGCATTTGAATTACTTTAAAGATTGTTCTCTACATTTATATTTATTTTCTTAGTGGTTAAGTGGACTTTCAGTATACAGCTTATTAGATCTACTTCAGATTTATACTAACTTAAAGGCAGTGACATACAGAAATGTTATAGAGCTCTATCTCCTCTTCTGCCTTTTTGTGTTATGTTTCCTCACCAGCAAAATCTGCATTTCTTTACAGCACCTTTAGACTTGAACTTCCTCAGTCTCTATTCCAAATAAAGTCAGGGAGAGCTACACAGCTCTCTGTTCTTATGGCCTGACTCTCACCCTTTGCAGAACCTCTGTGCTAGTGCTCCAGAGATGGGGGCAGGAACTTTTACTCTTGCAGTGCCACCCGTTACAAGCAAGAGTCTAGGCTGGGAGGCAGGAGGGGATGGGGCATCACTGGTCTTCTTGGTTTGTCTATCACAGAATGGAACCTCTGCCCTGCAGGAAAACTGGTGTGAAGATTATTGAAGTCTAGTATTCTCAGCTTACTATGCCTGGGGTAGAGTTTCTGTCCTATGCATGTGAGCTGTGTGGAGGAAGGGAGCCTCAGATCTTTCTTGCCTGGAAAAGAACTTCTGCAACAGAGCTGGGAAGGATAAAGAACACTGGTGGCCAACCCCTCCTGGGGAGAAATCATTGTCTTAAACTGAAATCTGGAAAAAGAGCAAGTCCCGTGTTATTAGCTACACCTACCTGGAATAGAATTCCCATTGCACTGAGCTGGGAAAGGTGGGAGGTAGGGAATAGTTCATGGTTCAAACGCCATAGACTCTAGCTGATCTTACCAAGATTTACCAGATTTTCTTGAATAAATGTTTCTCCATTTGCTGTAGGCTTTTAGAGCAATTTCTAGATACTTTAAATATTTGTTTTTTTAAAATAATTTTTACCAGTTATGGTTGTTTTGCTGATAGGCTCCATGGAGCTCCTCATGCCACCAATCTAGGAGTGCTTTTTCAAATAACTTATTATTATTATTATTTTTTTTTTCTTGCGTTATGCGGGCCTCTCACTGCTGTGGCCTCTCCCATTTGCGGAGCACAGGCTCCGGACGCGCAGGCTCAGCGGCCATGGCTCACGGGCCCAGCCGCTCCGCGGCATGTGGGATCTTCCCGAAACGGGGCACGAACCCGCGTCTCCTGCATCGGCAGGCAGACCCTCAAGCACTGCGCCACCAGGGAAGCCCCAAATAACTTATTTTTAGAGTGAATGAACCTAGGACTGTTCAGAGCATGGAAATAATAATGAATTCCCATTCTAGCTTTAACACTTTAAGTGTATTATTTAACCTAAGTTTTTCCTTATTTATAACATGGGCACTTTACATACCTCTCAGATTGTGATGAGGATTGAAAAACTATTGAAATAGTGTTATATAAAGCACCTAACATAGAAGTTGACTCATAGTATACACTCAATAAATGTCACTTCTCTCCCCTTCAAGCAAATGACTGTCTCAGGCTGGATGGCTATTTTAGTGACTATCACAGTGTCTGGAATATGGTATTGTGCAATAAATGTTGAACTGGATTGAAGGATGGACAAATGAATGGATGATGGGTGGGTGGTGAGTGATTTCTAAGGTTCTAGTTATTGATTTACCGATATAAAAAACCAGGGGTGATGTCCAAAATGTTTTAATGGTACATCATGAGAAAACTAAATCAGAACTGATGCTGGCTCTCAGGAGTGGCTACATAATTAACAGAATACAGTAAAGAGTAAAATATGGGGCGCCTTCTTCAAAAATGATCAAAAATTTCAAGATGGTGACAGCAGATCATTAAACCATGGCTGAGGCCCTTCCAAGCATCCAAGAATAGGGCCCTGTGTAACTTCACAGAACACATACCCATGAAGCCATCCTTGCTCACTTTTGCCCAAGAGTAGGATCCTAGGGAACTCCTGAAATAAAAGGTATTATTCCTTAGTTGCTGGGATAGCCCAGGGGAGGGGGGTTCAAAGTAAGGGGCTAGGGCAGCCCTAGGTGGCAGAAGACAGATGGCCAAGAGGGGGACCATGGCTTAAGGCACTCTGTATACACCAAGCATTTGGGAAATATTCAGTACCTTAAAACTCTATCATAATGCAAAACAAAAACGAGAGAGAGAGCGATTTCAAAAAATTCAATTTCAGAAAATTTGGGGTCACATTACTTAAAGGTTAATAAACCTATACAGCTAGCAGGCCAGGAGTTCCAGGGGTCCTTTTGCAAGTTCCAGCTCTGTCCAGATCTGGTGCCACATGATTGTTATAGCCAGTTTATTGGGGCAATTCTGGTAGGGACTGCTAAGTTTATGGCAGGGATTCCAGAAATCTTTAATTAGAAGAGCTTGCTATGCACGTTCTGAACAGGGGAATTGAAATACTCAGCCTCCAAGGATGGGATTGCCTGCGATTTCCCTGCCTAGCCATGACCTCTCCCCTCCACACTCCTTCTTCCTCCCCACAATCCCTTAACACACTAAGAACAACTTTAGCAAGCCCTGAATTGAGAGTAATTTGCCAAATATATTATGTCTTAATTCATATTACCTTGGGGGTTTTAATGTTTAACAAGGATAGGTCTACTTAAGGAAATGGTGGTGCATCCTATCACTGATTACAAGTGATAGTAGAGGATGGTATTCTGGTTTACATCTCAGTTTTAGCTCTTTTTTCCCCTTTTAGAGATAGATGATCAGTGCCAATGATAGTCAAAGCTATAGTTACTCTGCCCATGGGCTTACCTCTCCATTATATTATTTTAGTCTTTTTCATTCTAGAATACTGCAATATATTAGTGTTTTTCAAATTGAATGTGCAAATGAATCACCTGGGGATGTTGTTAAAATGCAGATTGCTAATTGAGTATGTCTGGGTTGGGGTCTGAATTCTGCATTTCTTCTAATAAGCTCCCAGGTAATGCCCACTCTATTGGTCTGTGGACCACAGAGTAGAACCATTATGAATAATATTAGATATTGATCCAAATTAAAACTTGACTGTAATCTGTAGGTCATTATTCTCTAAATTTTAAAGTAACTGTCTATAACTAGGTTGCCACGTCTTCTCCTAGAAGTCAACTGTCAATTAGTCTGAAGTTTGCATATACTTTGAAAGGCTTCTTACTGATTTCAGAGGCTTGTGCCTTTTGGTCTCTTTACTAAAAAAAAAAAAAAAAAAAAAAAAAAAAAAAAAAAATCACACCATCAGAAAGTAGGAAATACTGCCTGCCAACTAGTATAGGAAACTCTCAGGCTTGTGTTGTGTAGTTTGTGACATCTGAATATTTCGAATATGACCTCTAGTCATTTCATTATTTTCAGCCTTTTAAGCACTGCATTCTTCCCACCTTTTGATGCAACGTGAAGCATACATTTAGACTATGAATGTATTTAAAACTTCTTGCTTCTTATTAATCCTCTCCACAGGTTATTTTTAAAGCCAAACAACCTTATTCATGGTGAATAATTTCATCCCAAGTGCAATGTTAAAAAAAGCTAGAATCTCATCTTCCAAGATTTGACAATATCTCTATGGCTCAGTGCAAGTCACAAAATCACATTGCTTTATGAATACATCACAGATTAGATTCTGACCCCTCCCTTGACTTTTCTACATGCAGCACTCTCATCTTGGATTGAGGAATGTTAAAGAGAAAAGCCACAGGCCCAAAAAGGCATAACTTGTGCTAAAGCCCATGATACCAAACCTAGATTTAACAACTAACCTAACTGCAGTTTTGACCTTCCCCAGAAATGTAATCTTAATCAACCAGCCTGGAATTTTCTGGTCAGCACCAATGAGGTCATCTGCCACATGGGCCCTCTACATCCCCTAAGAGGAAGAAGAGGCAATCTGCATGATAAAACCCTTTCCTTTCCCTTCCCCCTCAGAAAAGATGTCTTGGTCTAAAAATAATCTTTTCTTTTTTCTTTTGCTAATAGGACCTTGTCCCATCCTTCTTCCTATAAAAACCTTTTATTTTGTACAACCCCTCAGAGCACCCTTCTACTTGCTAGATGGGATACTGCCTGATTCATAATCATCTAATAAAGCCAATTAGATTGTCAATTTAATTGGTTGAACTTTGTTTTTTAACAAGAAAAATATGTTAATAGGATTCAGATAATTTGCTACTAGTTGAGGATTTTAATAATCTAATGCCTATTTAAATACAACAATGCTTTCAAGATAAGATTTATTCAACATTTGGGGAAAACATTCAGTTTGATAAGACTCTTGTTTAACATTTGGCCATAAGCCTGGAATTTACTGAGTCAGCACTGTATCACCTGATTAGAAGAAGCTTCTTTTTTGGTATGAAAAATCTGAAATTAAGAAAGAGCTCCATTATTAACAGTCATTAATAACACAAACTATTTCACTTAGATTAATAACTCAGAGAAATAGACAAAAAAGCATTCAGCAGAGAAATAAAGCAAAGCATTTCACACACATTCACAGTTCTCTTTATCTTTAAAAGACCTGGCATTAAGATATTTTTTTCTCCAAGTCACACTTCCTCCTTAAAGCTCACCAACCCATAGTGGTCCCTCCATCTTCTGAAATTCTATAGCATTATCTGTATAACTCAAAAAGCAATCAGCTAAAATCAGCTCATAATGAAAGGTTATATTTTTTTGTATAGATTCTAGCTCCTCCAACTAGAGTGTGAGCTCTTGGAGGGTACGCACCAAGTTTTTTTAATCTTTGTGATCTTTTGCCTGTGGCACACTAGTAGTATATCTCAGCCTATGTCCATTTTAA
>NW_006777400.1:219124-274176 GCF_000442215.2 Lipotes vexillifer | reverse complement strand
ACTCTTTCCTTTCCGCAATCCTGCTTTTCTCCTGTAATTCTCATATTTTTCCTTTATTTAGAGGTAAATAGTGCTTCATGTTCTAAAGCATTATTCTTATATTTCATTCAAAAGTAAATCCACCCCAAAACGTAGCTTTTTAGGGTTGATTTTTTAAATTACTGTACTTTCCCTGAAGACATTATCATAGTCTACACAACATCAATGAACACTCACAGTGTACAGGCAAAATTATATATGTAGGTCCATCAGTTCTAAATGCAAAATATTTTTTATCTACTATCTCAGACTAAACATTGTAATGTCATACAACTTACCGTTTTCAGCAAATTTTTTTGCTTATACAAAAGCAGGCAAGTTATTAACAAAACAAGTAGTGAGACAAAAGCCAATGGTATCAAGAAAAATATTAAGGTTTCCTTCCATGTGTCACCTAGGATTAAAATCACCAAAAAAGGGGGAAGGGTTAGATGTGTACAATTATTTTAAAAACTGAATTATTTTATAAGTAAACTAGTAAATGGTGAAGAACTGAGTCAAACTTGGCAACTTCTGCCATATTTGCCAGTACCTAGATACCATAGTGATGCTTTAGAACAGCATTCCTTTCATTTGTGCACTTTTTTGCTGTACTACTTTACTGAACTGTGACAGCTCTTTATTTTGCTTAGAAAAATAACTACCTAAAGCCCCATTCTTATTTTCTTATATGATTTTGTTTAAAATTTGACCTTGCGAATTTTTCATAATAACAAAACGATAAAATGTTAGCCAAGTGATTAGATAAACATGTCTTGTGTATGTATCTCTTAACTCTCAATAACTCAAATGTTTACATTATATCATACAATGATGTAGTGAGTGAAAGCAGGTCTTCAATAAAAGTCTCAGTGCAAATAATGGAGCTAGTCTTTAAAGGACATGTTTTTAAAGTTGCCTCACATTCTGGATCCTAAAGAGATGAGGTTTTTCTCTTCTTTTCTTTCTTTTCTTTTTTTAGGGATGAAGTTTTAATGGTTCGTCTGCATAGCAAGAAATGAGCAATCACTAGATAAACTTAAAAAGTACACAAAGCTTGTCCTTCTAAAACTAGTATCTCCCACATGTTTTGAAATACTATGGAACACTTTGAATCCTAGGCCTATATCTATACTCAAACCTACCTCCAACCCCACATTTTTCTTTGTCCTATTCCCTTGGGATCTTATTTTCTACTAGAAAATGACCAAATTCATAGGCTCAGTTCAGTTAAGAATTGCAAGGATATAATCCAGAGAAATGACTAATAACGTAAGTTTTTTGGCATGCAAAATTAACAGTGGGAAAACAGGCTTCTTTTGTGAAGTTTCAGTAGAGTTAATCTTATAGTCATTTCCAAAAACAATTATTGTGCTATTTTTCAATAACTTAAAACATCCAGAAAGAAATGTCCAAAAGAACTAAAGACCACATGCATCTCAGGAAAGTCGTTGTTCCTAATCTGAAATTTATTAAGATTCTGCCAAGAGATACCCATCAGGGCAAAAGAAATCTGTCATAAATAACATGGTTAAGTGTATATTTAAAAAATTTTAAAAACAAAAACAAAAAACAAAAAAAAAACATTGTAAATCAACTATTCTTCAATTTTAAAAAAAGATTGCATATAAAATACATAAAAGGATGTATATTTTGAGGATATGCCTAAAAACTCACCATATCTACTTTAAACCATGCACTGAATAAAAACAAGATATAATTCAGGGCATGACTTTCTCAATGTCAGTTCCACAGAGTCTCCAGGTTTCTTATATTAGTGACAAAAATGAAAAACAGAACAAGTAAGTATTCTTTCTGATTCCATATATCTTTAGTTAATTGCGTTCTTTCTCTCTTCCTATTTTTTCTCCATGCCCCTGATTATATGATATATTTGGCCTCTTTATTTATTGTCTATCTCTACTCAACTTGGGAATAAAATATAAATTCCATGAGGACAAGGATTTTTTTTTACTGCTATATCTCCAGTGCCTGAAAGAGTCTGACACACAGTAAGTGCTTAATAAATATTTCATGTATGAAAGAGAACAATGATACCACTATATTAATAGGGAGATTACAGTCAAACACAAATTCTATTATAATGGAACGACATAAAAGGAGATGAATGATTGATAGAAATGCCATTATGTTTGCATCTATATCTGTATATGTATTTATATACCTTTATGTGAAAGAGCAATGCTGAGTTAATCTCCTTCAATTTCAATCAACTATTAATATTTTCTATTGATAAAGCCAGTATACTGTGAAGTACAATAATATTTTGCCTCATTCTCAAGATATTTTAGTTTATATTGCTATTTTTTGTCTTCTATGAAAGTTTATTTTCTTTTTTTAATTTTTAATTTTATATTGGAGTCTAGTTGATTAACAATGTTGTATTAGTTTCAGGAGTACAGCAAAGTGATTCAGTTATACATATACATGTATCTATTCTTTTTCAAATTCTTTTCCCATTTAAGTTATTACAGAGTACTGAGCAGAGTTCCCTATGCTATACAGTAGGTCCTCGTTGGTTATCTATTTTAAATATAGCAGTGTGTTCACGTCAATCCCAAATATATTTAATTTAAACATGTCTTTTATCATGTCACTTTAAATCAGTGTTGGAAGTGAACAGAATGTTCATTTTACTAATGATGACATATTAATTAGAAAAATATTCATTAGGCACAGTACCAGACACTCAAAAACAAATGTATGCTACCTATCCTTGCTTTAAGATTTGTTCTCTTGAAAATTGAAAGCATTGGAAAATACTGATTAAAATAGGCTTCCCCGCAAAGAACTAGCATATTCTCTTTACTGACAGTCAGAAAAACAAGATGTTGATGACTGAACTATAACAAGACTCTTAAACTAGTTAAAACTGAACATTAGATTTTCCATAAATCTATGTTCGATTGTGGTGATTGCTAATTTATCTTCTCTGTTTATAGACTATATGCAAGAGTATTTTGACTTCCATAATTACAAAATACACTGAAAGAAAATTATTTTGCTAGCCAATAGTTAGCAAAATAGTTTAGTTACTGTTCTTTTTTAAAATATATTTTCTTCAATAACCATGTCAATATATTTTATGATTGTTCCTTCTTTCTAACATTGTATAAATGGAGTCCTTTAACTCTCAATAGGGAAAAGGCACAGACTATAAAAAATTTGAATAACGAGCACATAGTTTTTCAAAACCATATAAACAAGGCACACAATAATGTCAAGATTCTGATAAAACACATATATACTTGTAAGTAAAAATTCAGAGTAAATGTACGACTACAATTGGTACTAATACACGCAGATTTGGTTAACATCTAGTTAGTATATAAGAAGCTCGAGAATAGTGCCACCATACTTTGGAGCTAAGACTACCAGTGGAAAGTAATCCACTAGTAAAATCAAAGCAAAACAGGTAAGATTAGTTTGTCAAATGAAAGTAGGAAGAATCAAACAGAATCTATTAACTCTTGGAATGTGGAAAAGATACAGCTCAATTAATGTTATAGACATCTATAAAAATATGGAATATAGCCAATATTTTATAATAACTATAAATGGAGTATATATAACCTTTAAAAATTGTGAATCACTATATTGTACACCTATAACTTATACTTCAATAAAAAAAATAATGAAGAAGAGTTGACCCTATGACCTTCATAAGCAGTGTCACTGAACTGTAGTGACCTATGACATCCAGTAAGGCATCTTCTTCCTCAAACAGTGCTAGAAATACTCTAGTTACTGTTATTTTATCTTATACCTTTCCAGCATTGTTCATCACTCCACTCACTCCATATTCCATCATCTGAGCAATAAATATTTACTTTGCTCTGTACTAAAAAGCATAATTCGTGGCTTTCATTTGATGTTTTTGTGATGTATATTTCATTTTCAACTGTGGTAGTCTGAAAGCCAAGGAAAAAATGAGATATCATTATTTGATCTAACTGCAGCTAGCCACACCCCATTTGATTTGTCATTTTCTAAGTGGGTTTTGTTACATGAAAGAAATGCATCAAATGACTATAAAGGTATATACCAAAATCCTAACAGTGGTCATCTCTCTGTATGGTGTTTTATTTTTCATTGTTCTTCCTTATTTATATTTAAATTTTTTTCTATAGTGATAATGGATTACTAGTAGTAAAGGGCATGTGTGACAGGGCAAAATTCCTAGGTAGTTTTGGTGCTTATGACACCCATTTTGGATTAGTGTCAAATTTCCCAGATTCCATAAATTGGAAAATGCTATATATACTGAGTTAGCAAAAAAGAGTCATCATGTGAATGTTGTTTCTATGGAAACTGTAGAGTTCATATACACAAAGCTGCTTTTTCCCCTTACTCTTATTTTGGTTAATCATCATAAGACCAGTGTAACAGTGCTCAGGGCTTGGCATGAAACTACCCCTTCCAATATGAGAATACACGAGGCTGGATGATCTCAAAACAACCAAAAGAAAAAAATCACTGAAGTGATTACTTAAATTTTGCATCTCAAAGAGCTGAAGAGTGTTTCTCATCCAAAATAACAGCTTTTCTTTTGTTGTAACTTTTCTTGGGAGACAGCATAATGTAATGTAGGTTAAAGTGGACTGGGAATTAAGATCTGGATTCTAGTTCTAGCTGTGTAATTTGATTGTAAGTCAACTCACTTCCTTGGGACTTGTAAATGTATTCAACTCCCAGTTTTCTCATCTGTACGTGAAATGAATTGATTAGAACTAATGGCTCACCTACTTGTCTCCACCACTCCCTAAGTTGGAAACCAATGAATAAAATTAACATATAACACAGTGGGGCTAAAGGCATCATCACATTGCTGGCGCTGGGGGGTAATCAGTCTTGGAACCATGGCTTACTTCCCCAGTTAGCCTCTCTTCCCTGCTACAAGCAATTCTCTGGTAGCCCTGCCAGGCTCTATTCTGATTTTGACCTGATAGTTGCTCCTCAAGAAGTGGTTTTTATGTTTGTTTGTGCTTTTTGCTTTGTGTTCTTTTTACATGAGGCCTCTTCGCAATCCATCTTATGCATGTGCTTGACAACTTTAATTTTTTGACATGATATTGGAAACAAGTGACTAGATTATCTCTAAGGGCCTATGTAGCTTTAAAATTGGTATAATTGATTGATAATACTTTCAGACTGCAAGCATCTTTCTTTTGTCCACTAGATTATTTGATTATTTGGTTTTCTGGAAGTTAAACTAAGGTACATGTCATGTTCTATTCTTCACGTGGATAGCAACTGATTTTGGTTCTTATGTTTGCCATTTTATTTAAAAGGCTATGTTCATGATTTTCTCAAATAAATGCAATATCCATACCACCCAGGCAGTATCATCTTCTGTGAATTCAATTTCATAAATGAAACACTTTGCTGGAATAGGTCCTTTGGGAATGCTCCACTTCAGGTTAATTTCCTCTGAATTCTTCACAGTAAGACTAAGGTAGTCTGGTGGCAAAGGTTTAACTGAAAAGCAGAAGGAAATAATTTCAACATGGAGGTTATTAAAGTTTAGCAGTGGCCCTTATCAAAAGCTAGGGACACCTACTAACAGAAGCCTCCAGGATAAATTAGGTGGCTCAAGACTATTCACTATAATGTGAATTAAAATCAAAGCTGCTTGCCAACCAAGATTAGTTTATTAATAAACCTGGTTATTTGGGGAACTCATTTTTTGATAAGTCACATATTGACAAATATTTAAGTCCAAGAGAAAAGTTAGATGATCCAAATCATTACAGTCATTTTTCCATTTTATAGCATTAGAAACAACTACCACAACAAATTACTACTACTATTTTTATTAATAGCTAATTCTTATTTAGAGCTTATGATGTGTCAGGCAGTGAACCAGGAATGTTACATCATAAACTTATTCATGTCTCACAATAAATCTATGAGGTGGTCCTCTATTATCCTCATTTTACTGATAAGGAAACTGAAACATGTTAAAAGTAACTCGCCCAAAGTCATACAGCTAGAAAGTGGTAGATTCAAGATTCAGACCCAGGTATGGCTGACCCTAGAACCTGTCATTCTCATAACTGTTAGGACTGAGGACACAAACTCAGAAAATATCCACCCATTTGCCTATTGAGGCCTGGGAATAAGTGATTCCATAATTACTCCATCACCAACACTGGACAAAAATACTTTATAGCAGACAGACTCAAGCTGGGAAACAAATTGTGAGTTCTAAATGAAAATGATACTTTATACTCATTCAATTCCTTATCTTCCATACTTTCATATTTAATCAGTGCTTCCTCATACTCTGTTGGCCCCCAGTTTTCTGGCTTTGCATTTCTGTAGGTATCTCCTTTATCTCCATCTCTATCTCTTCTCTTCCACATGGTCGATTGTAAATGGCCTAAACTGGAAACATTCTGAAGTTGTTTGTTTACCTCACCTATATTTTGAAGCTGAAAAATGAAATAGCTGGGTCTGATAACTTGGGATTCTCATGATCCATTAACATAGATGTAGAAATCTTTAGAGTCTGATGACTCCAAGTAGGGAAACAAGCATCCAATATTCTTTCCGTTAGCCTTGATGTAATCAGCACACTGTAACACATGGTCCAAGCCCTCATACCTGTAAAAAGAAGTGTGGTAAGGACTGTGTTTACCAATATCTTCTAGTAGCATGGTATTCAATTTTCAATTATTTTAAGATACTAGGTAAATAAAAAATCATTTAATAACATACAATATTCACTGAGCACAAACTATGTACCAGATCCTATGATAAGTGCTAGGGCTACAGTAGTAAGGGAAGTAGAGATAGGCCATGATTTTACAGAGCTTACAATCTGGTGGGAGTCTTTACAAAATCTCAGATATAAGGCAAGAATTCTTACTCATATACTTAGGTTATGTTGACTCACGAACAGGATTTGAGAATCAAAGAATAAGATTCCTATTAAGAAAATACGGGGTTTATATTGATAATCCTAAATGATACTGCTTTTTTTCTATTGTACTGGAGAACTTATTAGAAGAAAACAGATTTTTTAATAAGAAAACAGATTTAAAAGCAGACTTACAAGATGGCCAAAAAGCACATGCAAAGATGCTCAACATCGCTAATTATTAGAGAAATGCAAATCAAAACTACAATGAGGTATCACCTCACACTACTGAGAATGGCCATCATCAAAATGTCTACAAACAATAAATGCTGGAGAGGGTGTGGAGTAAAGGGAACCCTCCCACACTGTTGGTAGGAATGTAAATTGGTACAACCACTATGGAAAACAGTATGGAGGTTCTTTAAAAAACTAAAAATAGAACTACCATATGATCCAGCAATCCCACTCCAGGCATATAGCTGGAGAAAACTAATTCAAAAAGATATGTGCACCCCAATGTTCACAGCAGCACTATTTACAGTAGCCAAGACATGGAAGCAACCTAAATGTCCATCAACAGAGGAATGGATAAAGAAGATGTGGTACATATATACAATGGAATATTACTCAGCCATAAAAAAAAGAATGAAATAATGCCATTTGCAGCAACATGGATGGACCTGGAGATTACCATACTAAGTGAAGTAAGTCAGAAAGAGAAAGACAAATGTCATATGATATCACTTATATGTGGAAGCTAAAACAATGATACAAATGAACTTATTTACAAAACAGAAACAGACTCACAGACTTAAAAAACAAACTTATGGTTACCAAAGGGGGAAGGGATAAATTAGGAGTTTGGGATTAATATATGCACACTACTATATATAAAATAGAAAATCAACAATTACCTACTATATAGCACAGGGAACTCTACTCAATATTCTGTAATAACCTATATGGAAAAAGAATCTGAAAAGGAATGGATATATGTATATGTATAACTGAATCACTTTGCTGTACACTTGAAACTAGCACAACATTGTAAATCAACTATACTCCAATATAAAACAAAAATTAAATATAAAAGATGTATAAAATTTTAAAAATTTAAGAGAAAATTTTTTGATAAAAAATAAAAGCAGACTTACAAAATATCATTATGTTTAATAAAATGAATTAAAATCCTCTGAGGATATAATACACATCAAGAGATAAACCTCAGAAAAGCCAACAGGGGCTCAAAAAGAAAAAGAGGAGTTGTTTGGCAAGTAAATATCTAATTTCCCATTCTCCTAGACAAGAAATGTTGCCATATCATTGAAAGTTAACCTCTTTTCAGTAACAAAGCTAATGGGAATTAGGGGAGAATTTCCCTACTGATTTCCAAAGGAATAAATGCCTGGTTTATTTTCCTAAAGAATAACTTGTAATACAAAATTGACATTATCTGTAAAAGCAGCCAAAATCCCGTTTGCAATGAGGCTAATCTAGCAGCTGATAAGGTGCTGGTACAAATATCAGGACTCTACTGAATTCACTTTATGCCAAATATTTATTTTAGGCCAAGTCTTCAAAATTGTAGTCTCTGGTTTAGTTCACCTGGTTAGAGTTTGGGATATTTGCCTTCTAGGCTTGACTTTACATAATTTACTTTATGCCAGTGGAAAGCCTCACGGTACCCTTATTTTCCAGTCTCTAAAATGTCAATATTTATTCCTCACTACTTTACTAAGGTGAGAATAAAGTTATATTAAACATGAGCTACAATGAACAAGAGGGCAGGGACTTTGCCTTATTCATACTTCCTTTTATCCAGAACAATGCCTGGCATTTAATAATTGCTTAATATTTATTGAATTAATGAACAAATAAATTAGACCTTAGAAATTGACCCACCCAATTCCAGATGAGGAAACTGAGACCCCAAAACAAGAAATTGTTTGCCCAAGACCACTAAGTTAAGTGATGCCATAATATGGATTAGAACCCAGTACTCAGGAGATTGTTAATAGCTTATACCTTATTGCTTATACATTGTAATTTTCTAAAGAAAAACACCATGATAATTTGTGCCTGAGACTCACAAAGAGTAATGCTTTGTCCTCTCTTGTTTTTTCTGTTATTTAAAAATGCATAAGTTCTGATATTTGTCTATCAACTTACTGATGTTATTATCGTTTGGTTCATTCATTTAATGAATATTTAGCAATAATCTACTATGGGCATAGCACAGCAGAGACAGTCAAGAGAAGTATCAGAAATAGTCTGTGCCCACCAATCTCTTAAAAATTTAAGAGAGGAAGGAGACAAAAATTTAAAGGTCATCTGGACAATAAGTAGTTAAGAACTATAATAAGTAATAGTTCAGAGAAAAACTGAACAGAAGCTAATGTGAGCAGTAAAGGGTTAATGAAATTGAATACCAGATGGGTCTTGAAGGATGGATAAGGGTTAGTGAAAGAGAGAGTCAGATGGTATTCTAGGTACCAATGCACACAAAGGCATAAAAGATCAATCATAACATGGATAGAAAAATATGTAGAGATGGGTCTAAATGGAGCAGAACATTCACATTGGTGGTAGTAGAAGGTAATGTTGGAAAGGCAATGATGCAGTGAGGCAGAGACTTGAATGGCCTAGACTTTATTCTGGAGGCAATGAGTAGCCACGGCAGGTTTTTGAGCAAAAGAATGGCATATGAAAATAGAAAAATAGGAAGATAAATCTGGCTACAGTGTGCTGAATGAATAGGAAGGGGAGCGGCTAGAAGCAGAGAGAACATCATTTGGGAGGCTATGGCAATCATCCAGGTGCGGAATGAGGTAAGCCTGACAAAGAGTTCTTACAGTAGAAATGGGAAGTAAAGAACAGATGTGAGACCTTGCAAAGGAGTGTCATTGTTGATTATGGTGATTCATGTTACCATGAAACAATTAAGGAATGAAGGAGATAGAAGATTCAAGATGGTTGTAAGTTTAAAAGCCTTAGTGACAGTTAACAAACGTAGGGAAGTCAGAAAAAGGATCAAAAGGCAAGAATATGAAATATGCCAAAACTTTTTAGGTTATAACTCCATCTATCTAAAAGATACAAAATATTTAATCCAGTACAGAAACAATGACTGCATTCCTTATTATTGCCCATACAGTGCCTTCTAGTAGCTACAGCCTAAACCTACTTACTCCCATTGAAAATCCCAAATAATTGTAAATAAACTTCATCATAAATATAACTCTGAAAAGATATAATGAATTTAATTTAATGAAAATACAGTTACTCATACTGTGAATTAATTTTGATAGCTATCTTCCTAATATGGAATTCTTATTATAAAAATACTTACCAATAAAACAAGTTGTAATTGGTATCAAAATGGACACACATGCCAGGTTTCCAAGAGCAAAGTAAATATTGCCAGTTGTAATATATACAATCCATATCCTGAATTTTAGTTTCCAGATTTCCTAAGAAATGAAAAAACTGTGAATGCTTGAAAGACATGATGATGAATCATATGGGAAATAACTATGCAATTTTATTTCACTTCCTTTGACCTCTCCACTTGATTTAGCAATCAACATAATCAGGAATATTCCAAAAGGAAGTTGTTGCAAATCACTTCACTGTAAGTGGAACATGCAAAATCAAAAACTTCTGAGGGCTTATTTACTGGTACTAGCGTAAGCATATGCAAAAGTACTAAATTAATAATTCTAGGATGCTCTGAGCAGTTGCATAATCACATGCATATTTACTAATATGAGCCCCAAACTGGGAACTATATTAACCTAATAAGATGTAGGTTTTGCCACATGCTTTTGCTGATTTAAAGAATTCAAAAAGGCCAGTCACCCACTCCTAAGAAGGATTCTCTTTTGTGCCACATTCTCAATTGTACATGTAATCTGATGTATAAAGATTAAGGGACTTACTTCCCATATAGATTGTTCTGAAAGTATTAAATATGAAAAGAGAGCTTTGTTTTAACCTTGTGGTGATATCCAATAAGTAGCTTCTGACCATGAACTTTGAACTTCTGATCCGTTTGTGCATTGCCCCAGCAGAAGTGTGCGTATCTTTGCTTCAACACCTTTGTTAAGATCAAACCCATCTTTGTAATGTAGGTTCTTAGTAATGATGGTCTGTTTGATAAAAAGATGAGACAAAGTTAAGCTTAAAACAATAATGGTATCATGAGCCACATTAATAAGGCTAAAAAGTCATTAACACCCTGGAGAGTTCCCAATATCTAAGAAATTCCTGATGATTATCTGAAAAACTGTCCCAGATATATTTCTGGCAGAGTTCACTTCTGCATATTATATCATTTGATGAGATCATTTGAATCTTAGCATCTCATTAAAAAAAATTCTGGAAGACAAGAAAGGCTCTATGGGAGGAACTTTTGAGCTATAACCGTCAAGCTGAAATTGAGAGAGAATTTTCATGTACCATATGCCTATTACATGACAATTTATCACGTTTCAAATATCACATGAACTCTTCAGGAATCATATAAAATCTTGGAGGTAACTGAAGAAAGCCAGACAAAGTGTGACCTCCTGAAGGACTAAAATCATGTATCACTTATCCTTCTATTACCGATACCTAGCTAGTGGAGTGCTTGGAGAAAAAAGTTGCACAATGAATGTTTGATTTGAATTGTCCCTTGAAACTACCTAGCTGAATTAGGGAGGTAACAGAATGCCTTGTACAACCAAAATCCTTGAATAAACATGCTTGTTGACTATGTAACTATCAGTAAACCTTCACTGAGCACTTAATACAATATATGCACAGAACCATGCTGTGTTCTGTAGGGAGAGTACAAAGATAAATAAAGCTTGATTCCTACAGAGCAAAAGCTCACATAGCCCAGTAGCATATATAAGACCCATATACAGGTATATAAGTAACTTTGAAATATGGTAAAATGTGTAAGTACTCTTCAAAGTCCATATTCCATGGGACCAAGTTTTCTTTTTTCCTGTATTTCCAATGGTAGACTTAATACCGGGTGGGGTGAAAACAGATGTTGCAGGATGCACAGGAGATAGCAGCAGGCATGCAGCTTATTTTTTTTTTTCTTAAGAACTTTTATTCCATGATACAATACTTTAATGAGTCATAAATCAATCAAAAGCTGATTTAATGCAATGGACATTGTAATTACTATTTCAGAAATAACTGAAATGTCCACTCTTTTCCAATGCAAATAAAAGAATTGCCATTTTATGCCTAGATAATTCAGGAGGAAAATGTGGTGAAACTGTGAAGAATGTTCTTTTTTTTTTTTTATTGGCGTATAGTTGCTTTACACTGCTGTGTCAGTTTCTGCTGTACAGCAAAGTGATTCAGCTGTATACGTATACCCCCTCTTTTCTGGATTTCCTTCCCATTTAGGTCACCACAGAGCAGCGAGTTAGAGTTCCCTGTGCTATACAGTAAGTTCTCATTAGCATGTAGCTTATATCTTGATAATAGCTATTGAGATACAGGAATAAAAGTAGACACTGACATCAGGAATCACAAGAAAGCTAATAATCATTCCAATATCTTAAGTGCATGCTTTACTTACCTTCCAGCTTGCACTACCAATGTTTCGATACTTTAATTCATATTCTACTGTGCATTCCTTAAAGTTATCCAGAGACAGTGGAGGTTGCCACTGCAAATAGAGATAGCCTAAATATCCAGGATCCACTATTTCAAAATCCTGAGGAGGATTAACTGAAAAAAATCAATAAATATTTTAATTTTTATCCTGTATCTTATGACAAAGATTGCTAAATCTAGATTACTTCCATATGTCCATCAACTGATGAATGGATAAACTGTGATATATCCATACAGTGGAATATTATCCAGCCATAAGAAAGAATGAAATACTGATACATGCTACAACATGAATGAACCTTGAAAACATTAAGCTAAGTGAAAGAAGCCAGCCACAAAAGATCACATATTGTATGACTCCATTTATGTGAAATATCATAATAGGCAAATCCATAGGGACAGAAAATCGATTAGTGGTTGCCAGGGGCTGGAGGGAGGGGAGAATGAGATGTGACTACTGAATGGATTTGGGGTTTCTTTTGGTGGTAATGTAACTATTCTGGAATTTGATAGTTGTGGCTGTTACACAACTTTGTGAATATACTAAAAACCACTGCCCAGTATACTTTAAAAGGGTAAGTTTTATATCCTTTAAATTGTATCTCAATAAAGCTGTTTTTAAAAATCTAGGTTACTGCTACATAGTTGTTCCTTCTTTAAGGAATTGCATATGTAAAATGTGACTTAGCCAAGCTAGGTAATAAGTTTTCATGGAAATAAGAAATTCAACATGGAGTTATCTCTGTGGTCATATAGACCAGAATTTAGTCTAGGATGGGAACACTTTATTACCTAAATCTCTCTCATAGCAAGAATCAGTCAGTATTAATCCTGTGTTTACCATATGTAAATAACATCATGGCCCACACGAAAAAAGGGATAGAAAATATAAAATATGACTACTATGGCTAAGCGCCTTAAGAATTAGGAGAACAAGCAGATCTTGTTGGTCCATTCAGGATAGCTGAATCCTCTAGTCAACTGAAGTTCAAAGTTATTTGTAGAACATGGCAAACCAGAGCCACTCTTTGGAAGGGCTCAAGAAAAAGTGGCAGGCAGCTGAGTAGAGTGACAGGAAACAGCCTGTTTTATTTTGAGGGGGTGGGGGCAGTGGGAGGCAATGGCTCCCTCATCTGGTGATTTAAAAAGCAATAAAAACAAACAAATTATTCTATAAATTTACTAAACCTACTAGCAAATAGAGTACTGTTGCCTTTCTGCTAATAATTTCCTCTCATTTCTGCCCTGTTGTTCATTTTAATACTTCACTTCGTATTACTTGTTGAGGTGAGGAAAAGAATCAACAGAAAGAAACGGTGGCACAAATAATGATTTGAAATGGGACCTGCATGAACCAATAAAGAAGGTTTCTATTGAGGATGAAATGACAATACTATTGTTTCAACTTTTATGATTAGAAATCTTTGTTAAATGCATTGTTCTAATTACTTTCTGCAATGAAAAGTTCATTAGACATGATTTAATAATTCTGTAATTATTTTAAAATTTTATTTTAAATCTCTGTATTTTTAAACTTTATCTAATTGTCTTAAAGGTTAAGGATAGTAATAAAGGAAAGTTTTCAGTTAGTTGGGTACCAGGCAATGAGGTTTCGGATAATTAACTTCTTTGTTAGAAAAGACTACACAGAAAGGTATGGAAAGTGTCTTTTAGTTTGGTTTTTATCCCACAAAATGTTTATTATCATCAGTTACCTTATACATGAGGCTGACTAGTAAGAACATATCTTTTGTGTATGGACTCCCTGAAATATTTCCAGTAACAAGCCATTTACTTGTTATGTACTTTTCATAGGGTAGGTTGAAAAGGCAGTTAATATCCCTAATTTTAAAACTACTCCATTCTTGATTTATCTTTTATCTCAGCATTTGAAGACAAAGTAGAGCCAAATGCTGTGCAAAGAAGAAGGGTATACAGGCATCTGATATCCAAATGAATGAAAGCCATTTCTCCAAGATTTAATACCTTCAAATTTCTACTCTAAGAAGGAAAAATATAGCAGTTTAACTTTATCATACCTCAAAAAGGACTAAATGTGACTAAAAATACATTTGGGAACTCTCTGTGTGCTTTCTATCAAGACTTGTGAAAACTGTGCCCCTTTGAACCATTTAAACAGAAAAAAAATCAAGTTTGGAACCAAAATAATTGGAAAGGAGGATTTTAGTCTCATTCTTCTTATGAGAGCCAAAAAAAAAGCAAAACAAACAAACATATCCCTTCAACCCCCACCCCCGCCACACACACACACACAAACACACACACACACACACACACTTTTCTACACATCATATGCTATGACCAGGATTTGAAAGTTATCTGAATAATGACAAAGCTCAGAATCTACACCAAAGCCTCAGATAACTCAGAACTTTGCTTCATTTCTTCATAAATATTAAAATCAACGTCATCTTCTACTCTCCTATCTGTTCTACTCTTCCCTGTTATTTCCTATATCAGTAAATGGCACCATCATCTTCCCAGTTGCCCAAACCAGAAACCTGAGAGTTTTCCTCAACTCCTCCCTCTCCCATCCAATCTCCCCTTCCTAAATTGAGGATCTCATCATCAGAGGTCTCCTTATCCAGTTTTTCCTGCCTCCAAACCATTTTCACACCACATACAGTAAGGACAAATCTGAATTTACCACCTCTTTCTTAAAAGAGCACTTCACTGTCACAGAATACAATTTATTCATCTTTTTATTATTGAAGAATAATAGTTTATGATCGAAACTAAAAGGATTCATGTCTCCACATAGCCATTCAATCAAAAAATACTCTCCTTTCAATGAAACATCACTACTTGCAGTTCTACACTTCTCTTTGAGTCTATATTCCTAAAACCAACAATTTCACAGGAAGTTAAGGATTAAAGGTCACTTACCCCAACAGTCAGGGATTACCTTTCTTTTCTCCTACATAAATTAATTACAGGACAGACCCTCTCTCCCTGCTCCACCCTCTTCATCTTACCTGGTCCATTTGTAATGTTCTCATGTTGGTAGGCTTCGATTATTACATAATGGAACTTTGGGATCAAACTGTTAGAGCCAGCAATTATATTGGAGGCAATGCTAGCCCAATCCTCCTTCACATATTGGGAAGTAAAACTCAGACTTACCCAAGATTACACAAAGAGTTAGTAACAGAGCTGGAAGTAGAACAGAGATGAGATTCCCAGTCTAGTGCACTTCCACCTTCCTATGCTGGATCCCACACGTTTGACTCAGGATTATGAAAGCTTTTCCTCTGAGACTCCAGCATTTAAGTCTTCCTTCAATTAGCTAGCCAGGCTGAATCAACACGATGCTGTTTCTTTTTCTATGTCTCATAAACTCATAAGGGGATGCCATTTCTCTTACTGAGGTCCGGTGAATCTCTCTCCTCAATTCCTCCCTCCCCACCACCAGCCCACTGCTGCCTTCTAAGGCATCTGTAAATAGTAAGTAGGTTTCGTCAACAGAAAGCCATATTTCTGCCATAGAGCTGCTTTTACAGATTGAGGTGAACAGACAGGTTACTTTTGGATCCAAGGCAATAGGTCTGACAAAGAGAAATCCTTTCATATTACCTATAAGGACTAAGACAATCAGGCTTCTCTTAAAATGCTCTCAGAGAGATCTTTTTTTTTTAATAACTATTTATTTTATTTTAATTTTGGCTGCATCGGGTCTTAGTTGCAGTACACGGGATCTTTGTTGCAGCACGTGGGATCCTGCCCTGCAGCACGCAGGCTCCTTGTTGCAGCACGCGGCTTCTCTCTAGTTGTGGCCTGCGAACTCAGTAGTAGCGGCACGTGGGCTTAGTTGCCCCACAGCATGTGGGATCTTAGTTCCCCGACCAGGGATGGAACCCACATCCCCTGCATTGGAAGGAGGATTCTTAACCACTGGACCACCAGGGAAGTCCCTCTCAGAGAGATCTTAAAGTTCTCTCTCCCCTATCAATCTGTCCTTAAATATTTCATAGCCCTGGGTCATGTACAGCATAAATGCTAAGAGTTAAAAATACCTTGCTTCTATTCTATTTATAGGCTACTGAAATTTGATTCAGGCTATCAAATAGCACTTCCTGGATTAGCCAAATACATTAAGCAAAGGTAGGAAATGGGATAGCTGGCTTCCTGAATCACTTATCTAGAAATCCACAAAAGGAATTCCTGAATCAACCTTAGTGTCCCACCTAGACTTTCTTACCCAAATGAACATGAAGACAATTCTTTCCTTGGCTTGTGGGTTACAGGACTGTCACTAGTGCAATGAGGTATTTTGTATACTATGTGGTTACCAGAGGACAGAGTTTTTCACAAGAGGGGAAGGGATCTGAAGACAAAGGGAAGATGGGGGATGGAAATGCAGAGATACAAAATTTGAAACATTTTCTGATATACTCCCCACCCCCAGTCCACAGTTAACAACCACTCATCTGGTCATTTTATTTTTAAAAATGAGGAAATACCCAGAGAGGAAAGTGAGTTATCCTAGCTCACACAACTTATTGGGGGCAGAGCTAGGACTGAAAACCAGCTCTCTTAAGTGCTTTCCACTGACTAGCAAATGAATTTTCTTGTTATAAGGAGTCTGTCCTGAACCTATGTTACCAGAAGGCTCCCTGCGAACCTTCCTCAACCTATTGTCACCACCCATACCATCAACCCCACCACACAGTTTTATCATCATGACATTTTTAGCAGAGTAATAATTCAATAATCTTTCATTGTACACTATTTTTTTTTTTTTTTACCAAATACTATCCCAGCTGAATCTTGTCTAAGACACAAGGTACAAGTGATGAATCATAACATCTGTAATAATGAAAATAATACCTCCTACTATTTATTTACCCTTCCCAGCATCCCAGGCACTAGCCTGTGCTAAACCCTTTACGTGCATAATCTCATATAATACTCGGTCAGCCTTGGATGTATGTACTATTTTTATTCCCATTTTAAAGACTAGAAACTGAGACAAGGAGAAATTAAACAACTCCCTGCAAGTTACCACAGGCTATAAATGGTGAAGTTTGGATCTGAAGCCAGACAGCCTAGTATCAGAACCCTTGATAACCACTACACAAGTGTAACCCTTGTGGAGGACAGCTTCCTGTTTCTACCCACTCAGTTTCCCACAACACTGTTACTTAGACAGTTTCCCACTAAGAATCTCCTTTGGAATGGCAGGCCTAAAGTTATTTCCTGGTTTCAGCCTCACTTCCCCACCTTTCCAAAGCCATGCTACATAATCCCTTCATTCTAAGAGTTGGCTGGGATAATCCTTGCATTATTGCAGAAACTACAGGTACTTACCAATAGTACAGTTTCTCAAGAAATGGATTATCATAGGCAATTATCACAGCCCCTCTTTTCTTCCCCTCTCCAACTGAGAGACAGTTACTGAAACTCTAACACTTCCCTTCCTGTCTGATAATCAAGCACACTGAAAAAAAATAGATTGGTATTCCTGAAAGAGCCAGTGGGCCAGGATACAGATTCTGTAAGTCACAAGATAGGGGAGGTTACGGGTAGGGCTAAAAGCCATCCAAAGCAAACTTAGACTCACAGCACAGTGTTGCAAAAGCTGACAGGACTAAGTAATCTTTGAATAAGCCAATAGATATATAGATGAGGAGCTTGTAGACAGGCACAAAAGTATAAATATCAACTTGGATTTCAGCCCTGCCTCAACCACTAATGTGTTTGGAAGCAAATTATAACTCAATTTTCTTCTATAAAATGGAGGTAATGACACCAGTCTGGCAGTTTTAAGATTAAATGAGATAATGTATGTAAAAGTGAAAGAGAATAGTAAATTGCTCTATATACTTGCAAGGGGTTTGTTTCTGAGCACCTTGTTACTATGAAAAAACTTGAAAACAACTTGCTCCAAACTACACATCTGCTCCTACTAATTCAGCAAAATTGACTTGTGCACAGTTGATAAGTAGGTACTTATTATTAACCTCTAACTTCTACCACCCTTGTTGATCCAGTAGATGCCTTTACTGGTCTTTGTCTTAGTAATAATAATCTATTGCATTTGTTTAGCTTTTTATAGTTTACCAAGAATTTACTGAATTATTTTAACAAATCTGCAGGTATGAAATGTTGGTATCACATATTTACAATCAGTAAAATTGGGGCTTAGAGAGGTGATGTGACTTGAACAAGACTCCACTGCTGGTACGATCCACACTGAAAGGAAAGGTAACAGAAATAAGGAACAGAAATACGTTGTAAAGCTAATAATGCAGTCACTTACATAATACGGTTTTGTAGAAAAGTTCCTTCTCTACCTTGACAAAGAAAAAAAAAGATCCTTCCAAAGTATCTGAAATAGCCACAGGTTCTTGTTTTGTTTGTAAAGGCAGTGACCAAGTTACGAAGACAAATAATTATCTATTATAAAATAATGAATGGGGTTTTGCAATGTCACTAAAGTGGCTTCTAAGAAAACCTCCTAAAGGAAGTATGGCCATGTTATTTCTGTTGCCATTGTTTAGAAAAAAAAAGTTATGAAATTTGATACTTTCTGTATTATTTAAAATATCTAAAAATATCTTCCAAAGCAATTAGAATAGGGATAAGAGAAAAAGAAAATGGGAAAATAGAAGAGAAGTAATGCTTGAGGAGAGAGAAATGGAAAAGTAGGGTTGATACTGGAAAAGCTTTATCAAAAGTCCAGGCTCTTGTTCAACTTGTCCAAAAGAGTTTGGGCAAGGAACACAAGCCACCAAGGAAAAATAAACGCGCACACACACACACACACACACACACACACACACACACACACTGAGGCTGAGGAGCAAAGAGAACAAAGAAGCAGTTTATTTAGGGCAGAAGCTAAGAGTGCCAGCGTCCTCACGAGTGAGGAGTGCCCACAGGCATGTTGATCCCCCTTTTCATCTTATTTTTAGTCCTTTGAATGGGTGGGGGTCTCTTTGATTAGGAGCAGAATACTCGAGGGGAAGGTTTAGGTGTGGCCTAGATTGCACCAGGCTGCATCAGCTTCCGGTCCTGCACATTTGCCTCCTGAAGCCACTGTACATGCGCTCTAAGAGCTGTTTGCCCTTATATTTTCCCTTATTAGTTGAGCGCCACACCTGGAAGGTTGTACAGGCTCATCAGCAACCTGTGCATTTTTATTTGCACATGCTCCACTGTTTTCATGTTCAGAGTTTCTTGCTCAGATGCTACAAAGTTTCTGACCTGCGTCACGGCCTCATTAAATGCAAAACAAGGAGGTGGCTTTGCCTTGTGCCTAATGCATATACATAAGGAGGATGTCCTTGGGCCCCACCCTGTCTTCCCTGCCTCAGGGTGATTGCAAAGGCATAAATGTTGTCTGGGGGTGAAATGACATATTTATATGATCTTACATGAGAAGGCATTGACTAGGAGATCTGGGCTCTAGCACCAACTTTGGCAGGGGATTTAGAAAAGGATAATAATAGGGACTATAGTTTTTTAAGCTCTTACCAGGTGTCAAGTTCTGTGCCAGATGTTTGATATGGATTAACTCATTTAAGTCTCACAAACATTGATAGTTAGAATTATTATTATCGCAATACTGTATTATAAATGAGTTGTTTGAGGCTCAGAAAGGTTAAGTAAATTACGCAAGGTCATACAACTTAAGCAAAAAATATGTGTATATCTAATTCTAAAGACTATGCTCCTATTAACATATAATACTGTCTTTCCACCTCACTTCAGTGAAACTCAATTTCCTCTCCTATGAGTTATCCCTGGGATATCTTTCTGTTTTATCAGTTAATCTGGTGTGTATCCATCCATGGTTTCAGGATGTGACTCAAAAGCACCGGCTTCCTGAATAACTAGTCTCATTTCAAGGAGACCATCCAACATGTACAAATGTCTATTCATAGTTCCTGGAGTACAGCCATGACCCAGCATCAAAATCAGTACCTCTGGAACGGGACAGATCCTGAGGCCTGACAACATTTTAAGATCAATACATAGCTCAATAATAGTACAATCAGTCTATGAACTGTTGGTGAGTCAAATCTAATTTAGATAATAACTAGCACGTAATATTTCACGCAGTGGAGTAGTTTATAAAGAATGCTGAAGATGACTTTGTGTACTTTCAAACATAAAAGGACTTTGAATCAGACAGATTCATCATGCTTGCCCCTAGTCAACTGTCATTTCCCACAAAAATACACAAAGAAGTTAGGCACATGCTGAATGATGAAAATCACTGCAGACGAATGAAGTACAGGTAGGATCTCTTTTTAACAAATACCACTTTAACATCCAGTTATATATAACATGATTATATTTGTGTCCCTGCCAACATTACATACTAATATTGTCTCTTGATATTTATGAAATATGTTCAATAAATCCTGTAAAACATAAGTAGTCATTTTATTCCCAAATCCTTTTTGTAGATGGTTTCCTGTATGACATCCTGAGTTCATCCAGCTGGCAAGTTTCCTGAAGCACTGTCAAAGCTACAGAATTCAGTTTTGAGGTACCATAGCAACTGACAGGTTTATAGTGTTCCTTCATGAAGCAGTTTACACATTTCAGAATCTGTCCCTAAACTGGGCAGATCAGAGCTTTTTAGCTTATAATTCCATCCAAATAAACCAACAACAGGCTTTTACAACCATTTAAAAAAAATCTACCAGGTCATCGCTTTCTTAAAATAGGTCAGATTCTTATTATTAAACACACCTTAAGTTCTATTCAAATGAAGTCACAGCTGAAGAGCAATGCAGTTTCTTGAAAGGCACCACTGCTCTGGAACTAGCAAAACAATCTCTTTTGTTTGTTCAACACACTTCTCCTCACTCCCAGACGCTCCCAAATAATTATTAGCAAGCAAACACTGTGTACCCAAAACATTCACTTCAAGTAATGACTTTAGAATAACAACTTTAGAAGTCAGTAATAGAGTGTGACCCACCCTCTCCATACTAATTAAAAACAATAGAAAATGTACAATAGCAGATTTTATATTGCTTCAATGTTATTCTACCAGTATGCTCTTGCATGTACATAAGATATAAACTGTAAATACATGAAAATATGGTATTGTGTAACATATACTGCCATCAGTTATGGAAAAGAATGTTAACAAAAACACATAAATATTTCTATCATGTATTCATTATTCAACGATTATTTCTGGAAGCCTACTACATGCCAGGCACTGTTCCAGCCACTGGAGGTACAGCAGTGGACAAAACAAAGAACCTGCTTTCTTGGAACTAACTTTCTGGAGTGGGAGACAGACAATAAACAGACAGACAGACGGACAATATCAGATAATTATAAGTTTCACAAAAAGAAATAAAGCAGGATAATATGAAAGAGAGTAATGAGAGTTCATTTTAGATAGGGTGGTCAGGGAATGCCTCTCTGAAAAAGTAACATTAAGGACCTCAATGAAGTGAGGGAATGAACCAGATGAAGATACAGGGAAAGAAACTTGCAGGTAGAAGGAATAGCACATTCAAAAGCCCTGGGGAGGGAATCAGCTTAACAGTTCCAGGAATAGCAACAACGGTAGGATAAGAAACAGAAAAGGTTAGATGATCTCACAAAGATAGGCCAACTGTGGGCAATGGTACTGGATTTCCTATTTATTTTTAGTAAAATGAGAAGCAATTGGATAGTTGTGAGTAGAATAACATGATGTAACTTACATTTGGAAAGCCTACTCTGTATGGAAGGGAAGGATAGAAGCAATAATCCAGGCTAGAGCTGATTGTAAGTTGGACCAACTTGACAGCAGTGGAGATGCTGATAGGATTTTACTGATGGATTGAGTGTGGAGTACCAGAGGATGATGCCTGTATTTTTGTCATGGGCAACTGAATAATTGTTTATGGGGATTGGGGATGATGGACAAGAGTTCAGTTTTATATGCTTCAGTTTGAGCTGCCTAACTAACATCCAAGAGGAGAAGATGAGTAGGCAGTTGGATAGTTGACTCTGGAGATTAGGGGAAAGACCAGAGCTATAGATATATTTTTGAGAGTCATCAGTATATAGGTAGTATTTAAAGCCATAGGATTAATTAAAGTCACCTAGGGTATAGTGTAGATAAGATAAAGAGAAGAGGACCAAGGACTGAGATCTGGGACCCTCCAATATATAGAGGCCAAAGAGATGAGGAGGTACCAACAAAGGACACTAAGGAGAGGCCAAGGAGGTGAGAAGAAAACCCAGAGTTTGTGGTGTCCCAGAAACCAAGTATGGAAAATGTTTCAAGGATAAAGTGATAGACAGTGTCAAAAGCTACCAATAGGCCAAGTAAGATAAGGCCTGAGAATGGTCTAACAAATTTGGCAAACTGAAGATAGTTGGTGACATTGATAAGGAAATAAGTGGAATGTCTGGAGCAAAACTCAGATTAAAGTGGGTTCAGGAAAGAATGGGAGGGAGACAATGAGTATGGATAACTCTCTTGAGAAGTTTACAGTGAAGGGACATAAGGTGCTCTTGCTAGGAGGAAGTCACTCATTTCTTCCCTCTTGAAAACAGGAATGGAGAACATCTCACATAGAGGTTTGATCCTGTTGTTACTTAGATTTTTGTCGTACCTGTTTAGTAACAGTGAGTGTTCTTATTTGAAGGATGCAGGCCAGAGTATTTTAGGATTGTACTTATCAAAGGGTACCATACCAAGGTAGAACATTTTTCTGAGACAATTAGAAACTATCAAAGTTTAGTTTCACCAGTGATTACTTTAACAAATACTTTCCATCTGCTCAAATTGTTTTACAAAGCCTGCAATTTCTCCAGACTGTAGAACATCTTTACTTTCCATCTATGTGCAATCTGAGATTTCATTGTTTTTCTTCTAAATTTGTCTTCTGCAGCAAAAGTAATCAGAAACAACTTTAACTATATTTTTATAGGGCACTTTAAAAACTTGGCTATTGGTCTAGAAACATGATTGAAAATCAGAATCAAGGGATATCAGAAATTCTCGTTCTAGGGAACATAAAGCCTTTATTGTATTTTGAAAACTCTGAAACTGAGGGATCAAATAATATAACTGTCCATACTCCCAAAGGGCTCCAATAAGTGCATATCTCTAGGCAAGAGGATTTGTATTCTGGCTTAGATTGGCAGCCTATTTGAGATTCGGAGCACGGATGATCCTATTTCATCATTCAGGCTCTTGCTGTTTGCTTCTTCTCCCACACGCCCCTCATCTTCTTTCCTTATATTTTTCTTTTTCCATTTTCTCCCTCTTTTCCTCTTTCTTACTGATGTTTTCTCTTTTCCATTAAGTGGAAATAAATATATTTTTGGATTCCCGGCTGTCCTTATTTTAAGTATACTGGAGCATTCTCTCTTCTCAATACATTTTCTTTTCTTTTCTTATTTTTTTTAAAATAAATCTATTTATTTATTTGTTTTATTTATTTATTTTTGCCTGCATTGGGCCTTCGTTGCTGCACGCAGGCTTTCTCTAGTTGCGGCAAGCGGGGGCTACTCTTTGTTGCAGTGCGCGGGCTTCTCACTGTGGTGGCTTCTCTTGTTGTGGAGCACAGGCTCTAGGTGCGTGGGCTTCAGTAGTTGTGGCTCACGGGCTCTACAGCACAGCCTCAGTAGTGGCACGTGGGCTTAGTTGCTCCGCAGCATGTGGGATTTTCCCGGACCAGGGCTTGAACCCATGTCCCTGCATTGGCAGGGGGATTCTTAACCACTGCACCACCAGTGGAAGTCCCTCAATACATTTTCATTAGTTGTTTGGCTTCAGAATATCTTCCATGCATTACTTGAAGATTAGACCAGTTTTGTAACTTTGTGAGTTTACTTTTTTAAAGTACTTATGATAAAAAGGTTATTTTTTACTTGTATGCCGGCAGAGCTTTATTGTTTTTCACTGGACTGATTGCCCTTCATAAAAATGAATTTCCTGCTTTAAGAGAACTGGTTCTTTATAATCATCTGCGTAAAAGCTCTGAATCCACTAATAATTTTAAGTGGTAGGTCTGCCTACTCACCTACTTTCTCACTTTTTTTGATAGCTGCTTTTCAGGTTGGGTTAGACAATGTTTCTTAAATGACTTTAGGGGCTTCTCAACAAAATAGAACCTCAGTTTCTATTTTTATGGCCTGTGCCTTTGATTGCTGTATTGGTGCTGATAGGAGCATAGGCATCTATCCAGATCTTCATTTCACAGACATTTCCTGAGCATCCATTTTGCACTCAAGGCTGCAGATATGAAAGCAAGCAAGACACAGAGTTCCCTGCCATCAAGTTTATGGAAGGACAGCCAAAGAAACCAGAAACCAAAAAAAAACAACAACAAAACCCCACAGTAACTCACTACACACTTGTCAGAATGGCCAAAATCCAGGACACTGACAACAACAACAAATGATGGCAAGGATGCTGAGCAACAGGCACTCTCATTCTTTGCTGGTAGGAATGCAAAATGGTACAGCCACTTTGGAAGATAGTTTGGTGATTTCTTACAAAACTAAACATACTCTTACCATATGATCCAGCAATCATGCTCCTTGGTTATTTACCCAAAGGAGTTGAAAATTTATGTGCACATAAAAACCTGCACACAAATATTTATCGCAGCTTTATTCATAATTGCAAAAACTTGGAAGCAACCAAGATGTCCCTCAGTAGGTGAATGGATAAATAAACTGTGGTACATCCAGACAATGGTATATTACTCTACTAAAAAGAAATCAAGCCATGAAAAGGCTTGGAGGAACCTTAAGTTCTTATTACTAAGTAAAAGAAGCCAACCTGAAAAGGCAATATAAGTGATGATTCCAACTACATGACATTCTGGAAAAGGCAAAACTATGGAGACAGCAAATAGATCAGTGGTTTCCAGGGGTTGAAGTGAGGGGGAGGGATGACTAGGCAGAACACAGAGGATTTTTAGGGCAGTGAAAATACTCTGTATGATATTATAATCATGGATACATGTCATTATACATTTGCCCAAACCCATAGACTATACAACACTAAGAATGAACCCTAATGTAAACTATGGACTTTGGGTGATTATGATGTGTCAATGTAGGCTCATCACTTGTAACAAACGTACCACTCTGGTGCGGGATGCTGATAATGGGAGAGGCTATACATGTGGGGGGGCAGGAGGTATATGGAAAATCTCTGTACCTTCCTCTTAGTTTTGCTGTGAACCTAAAAATGCTCTAAAAAAATAAAGTCTTTAAAAATTAAATTATATAAACTTACAGTTAAATAATTTATAATATATGCAAAATTAATAAACAAAATGGTTACTATAGTGTGTGAGCTTTCCTTGGGCTACTGGGAGAAATGTGAATTGATAGAATATTTTTTGGAGGCAGTGTGGCTGAGATTACTACTTGTCCCCTAATATTCATTCTCCTCTCCTTCAGTGTAATGAAAGCCCCATGTTTTAGCTGGGCACATGGGCATACAAAATGAAGGCTACCATGACATTAAGTTCTTGCCTAAGAGGTATAAACAGAAGTGTTATCTCCAATCTCTGTCATGCCTTTAAAGAGAATAGGCCATTTCTCCCCTTTCCCTTTCCCCCTTTCTCCACTCTGCTTCTTAGAACGTGGTCCTAGTAGTGAGCCATCTTTGATTAAGCAGATGAGGAAAACACCCTAGGCATGGCAGAACAAGTTTGGAATAGCCCAGGGCCTTTGACCTCATGAAGAAAAGCTTCATGCAGCCCTGGATTAGCTACCTCCAGACAGTTAGGTGAGAGCAAAATAAACCACTTTCTTATTTAAGAAGAGCCTGCAACCTAATTAGAGGCGTATTTAGCACTGTGTATAAAAGTCCTTTTCTTTGGCTGCGCCACGTGGCTTGCAGGATCTTAGTTCCCCGACCAGGGATTGAACCCAGGCCCACGGCAATGGAAGTGCTGCGTCCTAACCACTGGACCCCCAGGGAATTCCCTAAAAATCCTTTAAAAGTTCATAACCTTTTAAGCCCAAATTTCCAGGTAATCAAAGTATGCCCTTATACAGTCCAACCCCTCATTTTCTACATAGGCTTTGAGTCAGCTACGTTTAAGCTGTGTAGCACTTCCTTGGCTAAAGTCTCCAACCAGATACCTGGGGGGAAAAAATCATACTGAACCACCCCCCACTTGCAAATATTATAACCACAAATGCTGAAGTAGAAACTTTTCACAGTGACAAAACACAATGTGATAAAACTCCAACATCCCCTTTGAGGCCTTCAAAGTCCTTACTGTGCTAAATAAGTGCTAGAGAACTCTCTCTGGACATCTGGAGATTCTGCTAATATGAGCTGCTCTCAGGTACCACAGTACTTTTCCCACCACCATGAGCTGCTGCCACAGTTTTCTGAATGATGTTCTGATGGTGCACTCACATAATTTTAATCCTATGCTGCTTCACCTTTTCCAGATGTTGATAGCTCATCCACATGCTTTGGTTATTATCAAAATGCCCTGGAGTTCAAGTTTCCTCTCAATGAATCAGTACTAATTCCACCAATAATGTACACTGTTCTTCCTGCAAAAGTGCTAGATAAAGGAGATGGCTGATTCCATAGTTAGAGAGTAATCACTGCTGGATGAGCAAAGTCAAACATACCTAGAGAAAAGAGAACTACTTGTAGTAGAATCACACCTATAGAAGCATGGCTTTGTCTTCCTTTGACTGAGCATCCGTGGGAGAGTTAGAATGACTCATACCTCCTACCCTCTAACCCTGTTTCATTCTACTTCCTATCCTCCAACCTCACTTCATTCCTTAGAAGTGGGCAGGATGCTCTTCAGAAATTCCTAGGTCCTCCTGATTCTCTTGATACTTACTATCAAAAGACAATGAGATACACGCATAAATTTATACAGACACAAAACATACTTGGCTTCCACTGTCTATCACCATGGCTTACATACAGATGAGAAAACAAGCCAGAGAAGTTAAGTGATTTTCCCATAATCTCCTTTCATTCTAGCTTACGTTTTAAGTACTGCCATTACGATCATTTTTCAGCTTTGCAAAGACTTGACTGTTTTTTCCAAATCCATCTGGCAGACTTTGCTTTCTTCCTTTTTTTATTCAATCTAGATTAGTTTCCATACCCCCAAACTAAAGCTGTCCCTCTGCCTGTTTATCATAACTTCCTAACAAAATCCCAAGCTTGAATGAATCCAACTTTCAGGTTTTCTCTGTGCCTATACCAGAGAAGGTGGGTGCTGAAGGAATAAGTCCCACAATAGATTAGTTCCATGATAAAGTTATAATATTCAATTTCACATGAACCCACAGTACTACTCAGAAACATTACATGTCTCTGTTCAGCTTTATTCCATTCTTGACAACAATTACAAACTTCTTCCAGTATCTCCAATCCTCTCATCTCCTCTCCCCAATCTCAGTACATGACTTTGTCTCTTTAAAAACAAAATTGAATAAGGACCTACTGTATAGCACAGGGAACTCTTCTCAATACTCTGTAATGACCTATATGAGAAAAGAATCTAAAAAAGAGTGGATATATGTATAACTTATTCACTTTGCTGTACAGCAGAAACTAACACAACATTGTAAATCAACTATACTAAAAATTAAAAAATAAATAAAAACAAAATTGAAGCTATCAGAGGGAAATTCCCTCATATTCTTGATTCCACATTTTCCCCACACCCTCTCTTCCTTCCCTACTGCTATAATAAAGGAGTATATTTCCTATTAAGGTAAAACTCCTCATGTGTGTTTTGGATTCCAACCCTGATCACATTATCAGGAATCTTACCATTTAATTTTTTCTTCTGATATATTTTCAACATACGTGAGATGTATGTATACATACATACATAAATATCAGGTGGATATATCCATTAGCATTTAAATATGCTCGTTTCTCCCCAAACTTAAAAAAAAACTATCTTGTCCATATATTTGTCTCCAGCTACTGCCCCAATACTCCCATCTTCTTCACAGCCAAATTTCTAGGAAGAGTTGTCTATACTTGCTATTTTCACACCTCCCACTCACTCTTCACCACTCCATTCCCTTCTAGCTTCTTCCTTCATCCCACCACCAATCCATGACTCTCCTGAAACATGTCCCACTAAAATAACTAATGGCCTCCATGCTACTGAATCCAATCAATATTTTTTATCCCAATCTTAGTGGCATTCACCTGTTTACCACCATCCTTCTTGAAACGCTGTTCCCTTGGCTTTTCTCACACCAGCTTCCCAGTTTTCCTTCTACCTCTCTGGCCACGCTTTTCATTTCATTTTTAGGTTCACCCTTTACTTATCCTAATATTAAATGAAGTTCTTTGAAGCCCTCATCTCTTTTGACTCTATGTTCTCCCTACGTAATTTTATCCACTCCCACAGCTTCCATTACTATCTATATGCCAATGACTTTCAAACATATATCTCTCACTCGAGCTACTCTTCTGAGCTCCAGACCTGTATATCTAATTGTTCTCTCAAATTTTTCACTTAGAAGTCTCAAACACACCTCAAATGCAAAATATCAAACACCAAAATCATGATCTTCCATCTGAAAATGGGTATTTAGAGAAGGAGATCTGTGATGTGTGTGGGTATGAAATGATGGTTGAAGATAAATGAGAGAAAGGAATCTAGGATGATTCCTATGTTTCTGGTTTAGGACACTGCTTGGGAATTTATGCTACCATTTGGTACTGGAAATAGAGGAAAGGAAAATGATGATAAATTGCATTAATATTTTGAATATTTATAATCCCTGTGTATTCATGTTCTTTGAAACAGAGAAAACTGAATTACAACATCCATCTGTGTTTTGAAATCATGTATTGAAGGATCATCTGGCTATTTTAAGAAAATCTGCATAAATGGAATTTATCACTGTTCTAGGGAAGATATACTTTCTTCTCCATGCCTTTCTTTGATAAGTACAGGTTTGTTATTTACACAGCTTAAAAATATTATTAGTGACTGATGTTGTGCAAATGAATGAAAGCATATGGCAGGACACCAAGTCTCCTGACTTCCATTCCAGTGCTCTTCCCACTCTACCACAACTACCCATACCAGATATTTAATATATTATAATTATTATAATAAGGGCCTATGCATATACATTATTATCTCTGTTTTATTCAAGAAGAAAGTGAAGCTCTGAGAGATTAGTTATCACATGCAAGTTAAAAAGCTAGGACTTGGTGGCATCAGAATTCAGTTCCAGGTCTTCCTGGCTCCTAAATCTGAGCTCTTTCTCCAATTTCACACTGTCTGCTAAATACATGAACTCTCCTAGGAGTATGTGCATTTGAAAATCCTCACAACCTCCCCACTGGCAAAGAAAAACAAAACAAGCAAAGTAATCATTTTAGTGGTAAAATATCAGGAAAAGTGAATGTGACAAGCCAATGAAGATGATACTTGTGGGCAGGCCTGTCAACTGCTTTCCAAATCATATCATGTAGGCACCTGCCTACCTACTCTGTGACTCCACGTTATCCATCTCCCCAGTATAAATCTTGATCCCACAGAGAGAATGGAAGACATAATTCCAGATCTTCTCAGTATTGCCCCATGAGACTCTTGGAGCAGCATGGAATAATGGAAAGAGCCCAGACACTGCAGCCACACAGATCTAAAGAAGACACTTCAGCTCTCTGCACTTAAATTTTCTTATCTATAAAATGAAGGCAGTAATACTTGGGGCTTAGGAAATAATTAAATGGGATAGTGCAATGGTCCCTAACCTTTTTGGCACCAGGGACCGGTTTCCTGGAAGACAATTTTTCCATGGACTGGGGAGGTGGGGGGTGGCGGGAGTGGGGGATGGTTTGGGGATGATTCAAGTGCATTACATTTATTGTGCACTTTATTTCTATTATTATTACATTGTAATATATAATGAAATAATTATACAACTCACCATAATGCTGATAGGAGGCAGAGCTCAGGCCGTAACGCAAGCTATGGGGAGCAGCTGTAAATACGGATGAAGCTTTGCTCACTCACCCACTGCTCGCCTCCTGCTGTGCGGCCCGGTTCCTAACAAGCCGCAGACCGGTACTGGTCCATGGCCCAGAGGTTGGGGAGCCCTGGGATAGATCACATAAAATGTCTGCAGCATAGTGGCCATAATAACCCAATTGTTATTAGCTGCCTTCAGCTTCTCCCATATCCAGGAGTCACCTCCCATTAATTATTTGAAGACACTCTGAAAAATACATCAAAAGGAACCAGCAACCTACCCCACCCCCACTCCTCCAAGTTGCAGAAAAATACAGGTGATATTTCTCCGATTTTCAAAAAAATACCCTGAAAGCAGCTTTTCATTTACAGGTAAGATCTTAGCATTAAAAAAAAAATAAGAAGAATCCAATAGTTGTTCTGTCTCTCCTTTGTTTAATCCTATTGTTTAAATAATCATTTTTAACATTTCTACTGCCTTTCACAACATTAGGCAGAGTCAGGACACCTGGCTCACTTTACAGATGAAGAAATAAAGATGGAGAGGGGGTAGGATGTCCATCCTAAGGTCACAGGACTATATGGAAAAGATCTAGAACTAAAACCCAGATCTCTTAGTCCTTAGTTTATTACTTAATAATAATAAATCTATGCAATTAAGTCTTGTACGCTCTAAAAATTCTATACATTAATAAAATTTTAACCAAAAGCAGCTGATAAATGCCCTATATTCATGTTCTGGTTTTATATACCTTTTTTACATATTAAAAAAAGAAAGCTAACCTGGAAGCATCCAAAATGAGTGCAACGTATAAAAGTGATGGTCAGATTTAAATCTTAACTATGGATTCTTTCAAAGGAAAACAAGCATCAAATGTATAAAATGTTAGTTTATTTCAGAGCAAAAGCAGTGAAAATTGTAATTTTTATTTTAATAATCTATTATATATGTAACCATAATATTCAAATAAATGAAATCACCATATATACAGGTATGCATGTTCCATAAATTAAATCAAAATATCATATAAAGGTAAATTAAATCATTCATTTTAGAGGAGCTCTATGGTTATTTCTGAGCTTAAGAGAGAAAAGTTATGGCGAAGTGGAAGATTCTCACTTATAGAAAAACATCACATAGAAAACAATCTCAGAAAACCTCTTAACTCTAAAATGCAACTATTCTTACCATTTCTAAAGGACCAGGTTTGCTTATAAGAGGTATGATTTGTATAGAAAATAAAGGCTAATAAGAAAACAACAATAAAAATTAAAATCACTAATGTTATTTATACTGATTAACCAGCATCTATTAATTAGCTTCATGCAAAAAATTACATTATTTCCCCAAATTAATATTATGTCAAGTCAAACAATTTTTGCCACAAAAGAGATTTATGAACCCATTTTAAAAGAGGTGAAGAAAGTGAAACAAATAATTATTCAAAACAATTTACCTCTAATCCCCTCTCTCCCTCCCCCAAATTTAAGTTCCAGACTTACTATAAGTGAAAAATGTGTCCAGTTATAATCAAACTCTTCTGCAATATCACTGAAATCTGCTCATTGAACAGCTTCTTAGCTTAGTGGATTTTATATGACCTTAGAACTGAAGTCTTTATGTAGGAGCTCTGCTTTATCCACCAAATGTACTGTCATGAGAAAATATGCATTCAAAGCAATTCAGCATTCAAGGTTACGTTTGTCAAAAGACTCAGAGGAAATCATGAAGTTCATCTGAGTGATTTTCTTTCCCTTTTAATTAGTTCCTGATAACAGCATTTCAGTATGCTAATGTTATTTTACTATGTGACTCACCACATTGGGAATTAAAAGATAATCCAAAGGTAAGTATGTGTTTGCTAAGACTATGCCAGGACTATAAACTCACTGTGTTGAGTTTCAAATATCTTTAAGTACGAAGAGAGTCATAAGTGGACAAGGAATCCAGAAGCCTGGGTTCAACTCTAGGCTCTCCTTCCCACAATCAACTAGGTGACCTTGGGCAATTTCCTTAACTTCTTTGGGCCTCAGTTTCAAAAAATTTATTGAATGTAACCTCAAAAGTCATCTAGTCTAACTTTCAATTCCAAGCAAAAATTGCCTCTGTACTTTCCCTAAGAAATGGTCAGTTTCTCATATGTAAAATTAGCATTAGAACTAGATGATGGCTAAGGTTTCCCTGATTTCTAAAATCCTCAGTGTTATAATTAAAATTCATTAAGTGTCATGTATATTTTCTCCCATTGAAATTTTATCAAATAGCTCTTTACATAACCAAACAAGATTTTATTTCAGCCCAGATAAAATTAAATTAAGAAACTCAGATCAACACCAAATCATCCCTCATCTTTCAAGTCTCCACAGAGTTTTTAATTCACCCCTGATTTTATCTCCATGACCAGGAACCATGCAAAACTATAAGAAGCCAGGATACTTTTGATGCTTTTCTAAAGTAGATGAAGTGACATCATTGATTTATTCTGAAATAGGGATGAATTGAGACTGGATCTCAGTCTATATACCATCTAATATTCCAATGGATAAAAAGTATCTTCCTTGCTTTGGAACACAGGTTCAGAGGTGATAGCTTCTCTCAAATACCAAAGATATATTTTACACTAAATATATGAATAAACAAAGAAAAAGCAAAGAGTCTGAATGAAGAGGGGATCATGGATTACAGTCTTCACTCCATTACTAACTTTATGTTTTACCTAAGATATTTTTTTCTTTCTGTGTTCTTTCGCATAGTTAATGCTTCCCCCTAAATTGAAGTTGGAAAGTGGAAAGAAACTGAGAATTGTTTAGGGAGTTTGGTATCTGCTTTTCAGATGTCAGCTAGTTTGCCTCTTTCACAGTCATTTTTGTCAGAAATTACTTATCAGGCCTACGTGAGGAATTTTATAATCAGAATTCGCTGACATGATGGTAAGAAAAAGGAGACCTAGATTCAAAATCTTCTTTCCTTTCCCTGTGACTACAATTCCAATTAACTCATTTACTTTCTTCTATTTAAAAAATGAAAAAACAAAAAACAACTCTCCAGGAAGTTTTCTTCAAGCTTCCTATTTCCCCCAAATTTTCTGGCCCTTGCAAATATTTTATTATACTATACTTTATAGTAGTATAAAGGAGAGGTACAATTCAAAGAAATAAAAGTATAATAATACCTTGGAATAATACAGCACATTTATTTTAGACATGCGAACCATAAATTAAATACAGTCATCGCGTGGTACCCACAGGAGATTAGTTCCAGGATCCCCACATGGATACCAAAATCCATGGATGCTCAAGTCCCTTATATAAAATGGTGCAGTACAGTTGGCCCTCCTTATCTGTGGATGCAGAACACACAGATATGGAAGGCTGACTGTAAAGTTAATAAAATGCTGTTGGAAACAATAATGCACCATGCCTCAGATGTTAAAGTTGATTAGATTTGAACTTCTATTTTGATTTGATAGCTTAATCAGTGAAAGCATAGGCTTCACTTTGCTCCTTGGTGTGAAGAGAAAGAAACTAAAAAGACAACTCATTTTAATATACTAAAAGTCCTATTTGATGGCTTTCTAGTGACATCATTAGAAGTTGCCAGTGATACCTGTATGCTTATACCTTAGCACTCATTACTCTGACACAGATACAAGGCATGTTGCAACTCCTAAGAGAGAATTTGGGAGTAAGCCTGATTGGTGTAGAGAAAGGAGGTGGGATAAGACTAGTTGGAATGGTGCCCCCATAGCTGGAAGCTGGTCTACACCAAAAAAAGTGTATAAACCCACGTTTGATGCAGGCCAGGGTCATGTCCCTTCATTTCACCCAAGGGACATGAAATGAAGAGGTACATCAAAGCCTCAGAGTGGGGAAGTTCCTAAGGACAATTGGGGTCAAGTCATTCTTCTGAGAGAATCGGGCAAGATGATACAAATGATTCTGTAAGCAGTCAACTGTCAGTCCCTGGAAAGGGGCCAGCAGAAATTAGGCAAAAGATTTAGGTCTGGATCCCAATTTCAACAGAGACACGGAAAAAGAATTGAGTTTCCAGATTGGAATCAAAGTCCAATTAAACAGCCAGTAGCAGATGGTGGGGTAAGAGATAAATGCTAAAGCCTGATGCTTACAAACTCTCCCAGGGGCCCAAATCAATTCCAGAGGCATAGCATACACTAGGTTATTTCCAGACTTCTACCTGCTAAAAGAAAATGGTTCTCATTGGGCCAGAGGTATATCAGAACTGAGACTTCTTAGGCTGACACCATGAAGTGAAGCTAGATGGGCCTAGGGTAGACAAGTACTATCTCTGAGCTCTTTAGCAGGAACATATATAAGTTTCAGTAGGTTAAATAACTTCCAGAAGTCAAAAATTGAAGAGAAATAAAACCTAGGTAGACCTGACACATAGTCCAGTGCTCTTCCTACAGAGCTACTGCTGGGATTCTTCCTGATACCTCAGCCGCTAAAATAGCTTACTGGCAGGGATCACGATATCTCTTTCATTGTGTAAAGCTCAGTAACTCCCATTCTGTGGACCATCAAAACAGGAAATGGGTATTCCTGAACTGCTGTTCAAGTGAGGCAATCAACAAAGGCATTATTTAATGCCCCAAAGTGTTATTTCCTTTGTAATGCTAAAAAGACATCAAATTAGCATGAACAAGAAAAATAAAGATTTAAAAAATAAATAAAATAACCATTCTAGTTTATATATGCGCATGCGCGCGCACACACACACACACACACACACACACACACACACACACCTCATTCTTAAAAAAATTCTGAATCTGAGAACAATTTTTAAACTTTCAGGCAAATGTTAAACTTCTTAGGTTCTGTGGGGATTTTTTAAAAATCATAACACCCCGGAAAACTGACTTGAAAAGTTATTTGGTATAGTTGACATGTATACAGAAAAGCAGTGTCCTATAAAGAACATGCTCTGTAAGACAAAGGGCATCTAGACTGCCTGTGTTCCCCCAAATCCAGGTTTAATACTCTGAAACCAGCTAATATGAACTCTGAGTTCCCCTACAGATTCAACAGCAGGATACCAGAGCTGAGATTCTCAGGAAATCCAAATGAGCTGGGAAATACAGTCAGCAACATCATGATCTAGTCCCCAGATTAACACCAAACACACTTAAACACAGACACACAGACTGCCAAAAGTCAGCAGTGCCAGTCTCTGCTTTCTATCCTCTCACATTCATTTAACAGTTCACAGAGCAATGATGTGTCAAGCACCTTGCTAGATGCTGGGGGTACAAATGTGAGCTAGATAGTATCTCATGTAGCTCACATTCTAGTTAGAGCGATAGAAACTAGAAACTATTGATAATTATAGTACTGTGTGATAAGAACAGTATACTATGATAGAATCATTGGCAGCTAAGGGAGCTCAGAGGAAAGAACAACTCATTTTATGTGCATTGTGGTAAAAAAGGTGAGTATCTTTAGGAAGAGATGGCTTGGGTTGGGGAAACTGCTGCTCCTGATATATTTGGTCCTTTGTCCCCAGCTCCTGGCACAAAGCTCCTAAAACCCTTGGAATTTCCTGAGTTAATGGAGTGTCTTTTGTTATTCGTAATGAGCTCCTTTCAGCCAGACTTGAGTTTATGCTAATGAGGTGATGATTGGTGAGCCTCCACTTAGCTCAGGATGAGGGCTGGTTGCCAGAGAAACCAACCTTGAGATTAGAGGTTGGAACTATCATTCCCACCCCCTGAGCTCCTGGAAGGTGAGAGGGGCTGAAAGTTGAGTTCAATCACTAAAGATTTAATCAATTATGCCTTACTAATTAGACTTCCATAAAAACCCCTAAACAACTGGGTGTGGAGAGCTTCCAGGTTGGTGAGCACATTAAGGTACTAGGAAGTTGACATGCCTGGAGAGAGAATAAAAGCTCCATGAGCTGTGGTACCCTCATCCCCACCAATACCTTGCCCTATACATTTCTCCCATTTGGCTGCTCTTATAATAAACCATTAATAGCAAGTAAAGTGTTTTCCCAAGTTCCTTGAGTCATTCTAGTGAACTATCAAACCTGAAATGAGTCGTTAGGACTTCCTAAATTTATAGCTAGTTGGTCAGAAGTGCTGGGACTTTCGACTGGCATCTGAAGTGGGGACAGTCTTGGTGGACTGACCTCTTAACCTGTGGGTTCTTTGCTAACTACAGATAGTATCAGAATTGAATTGAATGGTAGGATACCCAGTTGGTGTTAGAAAATCTGAGACTGAATATTGGTTGATGTCAGAAAACACCACAGACGAGTCAACCATCTTTTTAACCATTTCTTTATGACTCATACAACCCCCCTATTAGGAAAGGCCTAGGTCTTTCAGGAAGCTTATCAAGATAAAGTTGTCTGATAAACTGTGGCAGAGACTCTAATTGTTTCCCAGTATCCATTCTCTTATTCTTCCTGTTCGTCACAGAACCTTATGAGCTTTAGCTGTGTACATGGCCTCCCAGCCAGAGACTATATTTTCCAGACTCCTTTGCAGTTAGTTATGAAGATATGATAGAAATTTAGACAATGATATGCAAGCAGCAGCAATGTGTGCAACTTTTGGATCATGTTTTGACAAAAAAAACTCTTGTCGTCTTCTGTCTCTCTCCTCACTCAACCAGTAGGCTATAGCACAGACATGATAATGCGAGCCAATTTGACCATATAGACAAAGTCACCATACTAGGAGATAGCAAAGCAACAGGCAGAAGGACACTGGGCCTTGGATGACCTCCTGCAGCAGTGCTGCCTGCCCACCTTTGGTCTGTTGCTTGAGCCATAATATTTTGAGGTGTCTTGATTATAGCAATTTTCTCTGTACTCTAAATAACATAGAAATAAATCTTTATAAAAGTGCAATTGAGGGCTTCCCTGGTGGTGCAGTGGTTGAGAGTCCACCTGCCGATGCAGGGGACGCAGGTTCGTGCCCTGGTCCTGGAAGATCTCACAGGCCACGGAGCGGCTGGGCCCGTGAGCCATGGCTGCTGAGCCTGCGCATCCGGAGCCTGTGCTCCACGATGGGAGAGGCCACAGCAGTGAGAGGCCCACGTACCGCAAAAAAAAAAAGTGCAATTGAGTTCATAGCAGCACTATTTACAATAGCCAAGACACAGAAGCAAGCCAAGTGCCCATCAACAAATGCTTAGCTTAAGAAGATGTGGTATATATAGAATATTACTCAGCCATAAAAATGAATGAAATATTGCCATTTGCAGAAACATGGATGGACCTAGAGAATATTATGCTTAGTGAAATAAGTTAGACAGAGAAAAGACAAATATTATATGAAATCACTATATGTGGAATCTAGAACATAATACAAATGAATCCATGTACAAAACAGAAACGGGCTCACAGACGTAGAAAATAAATTTATGGTTACCAAAGGGGAGAGGGAGGGAGGGAGGGACAAATTCGGGGTATGGGATTAACAGATACAAACTACTATACATAAAATAGATAAGCAACAAGGATTTACTGTATAGCACAGGTAATTATAGCCATTATCTTGTAATAACCTATAATGAGATATAATTTGCAAAAAAAAATTAAAAAAGAATCACTATGTGGTACACCTGAAACTAACACAATACTGTAAATCAACTATACTTCAATTTTTTTAAAGATGCAATTGATATTACTTAATGTGTTACTCTTCCCAAAGGCATTTGCACATGGAATCCAAAAATCAAAGAATGTATAAACTCCAAAGAAAAATATGCTAATGGTAATTCAGATGTAGTGATAGGCCAGAGGTTTCTGGCTTTGGTTATATTTTGTTTGTAGCTCCCTTTAAATCTCAGCATGCCAACAATTGCCTACTCTGTCACTCTTTTAAGTTCAGCCCTGACTCTAAGCTTTCACACATCAGTTTTTCCCCTTAATATGTGATTTCCTTAAGAGCAGGAAGTGTGCCTTACTTGCCTCTATAAATTCAGTTCCTAGAGTATAGCAGATGTTCAATAAATATGTATTGAATGCTTCTAGTGAAGGTAACCAAAACAGCTGTATTTTCTCCCTATTTAAAAAAATTTCTCCACACATAGCTTTATTCTAATAATGCAAACAACTAAGTGACAAAAATAATAATGACAGAATAGGCTGATGATGTTGGTTTAAACTGCTTGTCAGGCAGTGTGTTTAATGATTACCCATGTTCTTTAGTCCTCACAATAACTCCATGATGTAGATACTACTATTGACATTCCCATTTTATAGAAAAGATAACTGAGGCTCAGAGAAGTTTAAAAGCTTTCCCAAGGTCTCACATTTAGGAAATGGTTGAAATAGGGATTTAAACCCAGGATTGCTCAGCTGCAATGTAGTCTGCCATATTATCTTCCAGAAATGACCTGGCAATGTGTAGGGTGGCGAGGGGAAAAATTAGCCTGGGTTTAAGAATGAGGTACAGATAATTAAGCCAATCTAAAGTTCATGTTGTGAGTTGCCAAATCAATATAAATTATATGATCCTTTAAGAAACTTTTGTTAGTTTTCTGATCAAGGAATACTTTCACCTTGAAAATCTGTACATGGGGATATTTTTAATCTGGTCGTGAACCTTGGCACAGTTCCCTAAAAACTGAAGAAATCTGCCCTGGAATGATCATAAGAGGAACTGCTATTTTATATAAATGTTTCAGACGACACTGGAAGAAAACAGCATAGACATGAAATAGACTTCACAAGATCAGTTTGAACATATTATCTGCTATCAAGCATTTTATTCATCAATTATATTTCTAAGTTTGCTATTGTTTAAGAATATTCAAAGATATATAAAAGTAGAAATAGTATAATGAAACTGCAGGTACCCATTATCTAGATTCAACAATTATCAAGATAAAATTTTTATTAATCATATCATGAAAACTGATATTCCTACTTTCAAAGGTAAGAAAGCATCATGTTCACAGATACTGCTTAAATGCTGAAACAAATCTAAAAATCCTAGTCTAACACCCTCTTTTTGCAGCCAAGTAAACCAAAGCCCTGAATCCAGCGATGACCTAATCAAGGCCATTTAGTTAGTAACAGCCTATATAAGAATCAGTTTCCACTATATCACACTGCTATTTAGTATTAAATACTCCTTAGTTTATTTGAATCCTTTGAAAATAATTGATGAAACGTGGTAAAAGCCTTTTTTTCCATAAATTCATTAAAACAGACTAGGCTATTCTCCAGATGAGTCTGTTCTGCCGAATTTTTTTCTGAGAATACAAGTTACAACTCTCCCACTTATCCCCTTTAACATCTAAATGTATTATAAAATAAACAGTTTTCAATCAAAAGAGTTCAGTCCCTATTTGTCTTGATAATGCTGAGACAGGAACAAACATATGATGAACTTGTTAATGAACTACTAACAGGAAACCAGAGTATACACATGTGTGTCCTTGTATTAAGCCTTAATAAAATTAGGAAGTTAAGTCCCAGCTGCAGGCCGGACAACCAGCAGAAAATTCCTAACAGCCAGGGCCCAGCATAATTTTAGGAAAAATAAAGATCAACAATACACATTAATTTTCTCAAGTTGTCATTCTAATAGTGGCATACGGGTTTTAAAAGGCTTAAACAGTTCCTAAACCGGGTTTCAAAACCATCTCATCTATTAATCTTTGCATTTAATTTAGAAGAAAACCACAGATTTTATGGATATTTATTGCATATTAACATTTGACTTCAAAGTGGCTGTATCACCTGAAAAGAGAACAGCTGGATACTTTACACTAATATTTGTGAACTATATTTTAGATTGGCAGCATATCTTTAAAGAAATGTTTTATTTCTTCCCTAAGACTATGACCTACTTTCTCCCTAGGTTACCATCATTCATTCATTCATTCAGTCAGTCATTTATTTGACAAACATTGAGTTCTGTGCTAGGTAAGCGGGATACAGCAATGAATGAACAAATTCCTGCCCTCACTGAACTTACATTCCAGTGGTGGAGATAGATCATAAACAAACAAGCAAACAAAAAAATATGTTAGGTAATGATAAATGCCATAAAAAAAAAGAGGCAGGGTAAGAGGCTAAATAGTAATGGGTGGAGTGAGGAAACGAGGCTATTTTAGAAAGGATGATCAGGAAGGCCTCTCTGAGGAAGGATCTGAATAAAAGGATGGAGGGAGTCATGAAGATAACTGAGTAGAGAGTTTCAGGCAAATGGAATGGCAAGTGCAATGGCCCTGATGAGGGACTGTGTAGGTTGTGACAAGGAAGCCTGTGTTGCCGGAGCAACGTAAGCAAGGAAGAAAGTAAGAAGAGGAAAGGTCAGAGAGGTAGACAGAGGGGGCAGTTTGTCTGGTGCCTTCCAGGCCATTTTAGACTTTGGCTTTCGTTCTGAGTGAGATGGGGAGCCATTGGAAGGTTTTGATTGGGGAGTATATGAAATTAGTTATAGCTTAGAGATAACTCCAGCTGCTGAGTAGACAATAAACTGGAAAAGGAAACAGTTTTCTATCTGAGAAAGTTTTGCAATTTTCTAGCCAAGAGATGATGGCAGCTTGCATTATGATGGTGGGGAGTGCCATATTCTGAATATATTTTGAAGGTAGGGCTGATGTGATTTTCTAAAGGATTAGATGTAGGGTATGTGAGAGAGAGGATTCTAATCTAAGCAACTAGGTAAATGGTGATGCCATTTATTGAAAGGAGGCACAGTGTGGGAGGAGCAGGCTTGGTGTGGGAATAAAGAATTCAATTTTGGACATGATAAGTTTGAGATACTCATTAAACTTCCAAGTGAAGATACAGAGTAGAATTTGGATACACAAATCTGGAGCGTATCAGAGAGTTCAGTACTAGAGATAAAATTTGAGAGTTCATGATATATACATGGTCCTTAAAGCTCTGAGACTGAGAATGAGATTGTCCGGTGACCATTTGGATTGTGTAGCAGGTTGAGGCATGAGTCATTCTAAAACTAGAAAATTAGGAACTCTAGAGAATTACCACATCGTTAAAAAAAGATGAACATTTGCTGATTGGAACAATTATCAAACATCACTAGATAAACTAAATGGTGTTCATTGCTTTTAATCTTTCTGTCCTTTATTCTCAACTACAAAAGTATATTATCTCACATGGTAACATGTCAGAACTAATTCAGTCGTCTTTCTTTTAACTTCTATTTTAAATAGTCAAAGTTTCAGCAATATTAACTCTACAGTGCTAATCACTAAGTTTCTAAAAGCCACACAGTCTTTTATTCACTTTATAAGACTCGTTCTTACAAAGCTCTTTTCTAGAACTTTTCCTTGCCTGGCTGGTGGCATTACTGCATTAAAATATGAAACTTCCTTACTTTTAAACCCCTCATTTCCTTTCTTTTCTATTCAAGTTTGAAGACCAATTAAAAATTTTTGTGCTCATGTGACAACTAAGGGGCAATAAATGAAAATTTCCCTGAAGAGAAAGTTGTTCAAAGACTCATGATTTCAGGACCCAAAAGACACCTTTAAAACAAATCCTCCAAACTCATCAAATTGTACACATTAAATATGTACAGTTCTTTGCATATCAATTATACCTCACTAAGCTGTTAAAAATAATTAAAAGAAAATCTTCCTTCATTCTGTGTCACCAAATTGTTGCACTGATTTTCTGTTACTACTAGTTTCAATTGATCTTTCTGGTAGATTCCCCATTAATCCTTGTGTGCTGTGTTTAAATGTTGAGAGCAAAGTTACATACCATTTTCCTTGGTTCTGAGCTGTTCTCTAGCATATATATGTGACACACATTTAGAAGAAGACACAGAATAGCTAAGAGAAATGCAGATATACATACTAAATTAATCATAAAAGTTTCAGATCTTAGTACAGTGTCTAAGAACATTAAATCTGGAGTCATATTGCCTGGGTTTGAATCTCAGCACTATTATTTACTAGTTGCGTGACCCTAGAGAATGTACTAAACATCTTCATGCCTCACTTTCCTCATCTTTAAAAGGGCTTACTTCACAGGATTGCAGTGAGAATTAAATGCATATGTGTAAAGCATCTACTATGTGCCTGGTGCACAGTAAGCCTATGTGTGAATTAGGTGATAGAAGATTTTAATCAGAAGATTGGGCAGGGGTTGAATAAAATAAAGCTCCATCTGTCCATTTACTTGTCAAGATTTACCCCTTGCCACCTACTGGGGTTACAAGTCCCAATTTGGCATAACGCCTCTGTGACAAACTCTCAAAGCAGGAATTATTTTCTCTAAAGCACGCATTGATATTCACATAAAGTACTCAAGAGGTCTGTATGGGAAAGAAGCAGGTAGGTGTTAATCTTTCACATTTGCACAGTATGACTAATTCTTATCTTGAGTATTTTGCAAAGTACAAAGACTAGGACTGCTACATTTTAGTGATCTGTAAGGAATGAAGGTATGAATACATGGATGCATGTATGAACGAAACAAAAAATCCTAGAAGAGGGAGGATAAACATAATGAGAAAATATCAAAAGGGAAGGAGATGGGAAAGCAAGAATTGCTAAGCCATCAAAGACCTCATTCCCACACTTGGCAACTATGCCTAAGCATCTTGCATTTTTTTTAAGTAAGAGGAACAATTTTCTGTAAATGCTTAACAGAAATCCTTAAAGTTCCATTATTGATACAAAAGAGGCCCCTCCATTGGAGAAAATGCAGCAGAGTGTCTCAGGATATAACATCCACAGATAATTATAAGTTCTCAAACATTAAATAACAATGACCAGATTCCTTCCCTAGTTTATCAGTTCCATATGCCAGAGTGGGCTGCAGAATCTCAGAGACCCAGAAGATAGAATAAAGGATTGTAAGGAAGCCAGTGTAGAAAAGCAGTTATCATTTCCACTTCTTCCTAAAGCTTAGAAAACCTAAATTAGGGGAAAGGCATAAAAATATATTTTCTTCCCTCAAGAAGCTCACAGTCTAGTCCAGGGAGGTAGACAGGTGCAAAGACAAATATGATGCAGTCTACTAAATACTATGATAGAGAGAAGCATTTTTTCCATGTGGGCCTATGGAAATCCAGGCTATGGGTTTCAGCGAGGGGATGATGTCTAAGTGGAGTTTTAAATGATAAATAGGAAGTCTCACTATCTTCTCTTTGGAGTATTGAAAGTATTCCCTATCTTCCCTCTGGCCCACCCTCTCTGGCCGCACAAGAAAAATATGAAGGAGGACTTGAGTTGTCCAGGGAGGGAGAACTTGAGATGGGTCCAGCAAACATAGTTTTTATTTAGGACAAGGTAGCCTGACTGTGTGTAAATTTGGACTATCTTCTTTTTCCTTCATTTAATGTATCAGTGGCATTAGCCTTCCACATTACCATGAGTCTTTTAGAATGCCACACTGTTTGACAATTGTCATTTGCTATGTCACCCAAATACTTAATGACACAGACAGACTCTAATTCCAAGCTACATAGATGTTGCTTACTATGGACTCCTTAGAAAAAAATTAAACAGCTGTGAACATTCTTTTTCATAAGGTTTGGTGGGATTTGTTGTGGCCAATATATGCCACATTTAATTTCTTAACTATCATCTATGATATTTAATATGAGTCAAATTCCCATGATATCAACTGATATCAACCTTTTTTTTAAAATTTCCAAGCATGGTAAATTAGTATCTCTCCCTTCTTCTCCTCACCCCTTATTCTAGAAGAGTCCCAAAAGAAAAAGGTCATCTCTAAAGTCATAAGAAATATCTTCTGTATGAATCTCCCTCTGCCATGGTACCCTTCCTGTGTCCCTCGATCTTAAACAACATGCTCTTCTGAGTCATCTCTCTCTCATATGCCTGTCACACTTCTATGGACCAACAGATTCTTATCCCTCACAGACATACACATACCCATGGCACCTCACCAGACAAATAACCATCAAAATAGAGACAGATTTAGTGATGTGTATTAAGAGCACTAGACTGTGAATTAGGGGACCTGAGTTTTGGCCATAATTCTACCACTGTTACATTGGATGCAAATTTCATTTTCTCAGGACCTCAATTTCTTCAACAGTAAAATAAGCTTGATGACCTACAAATTCATATCCAGCTCTAATTAGTCTCCAAAAATACTTTAAAATAAAATTTGCTTTATTACAAATACATTTATTTTACACAATTTTGTTATAAATTTTAAGAAAATTAAAACTTACCTTTCCAAATGTGTGAGACCCAGCCACTTCTTGTGAGATGTCTCTACAAGGCCTGTGTAAGAAGAGTAATATGGGTTAAAAGCAAATGAACTTATATGAAAAAACATATTAAATGTGGTAACCTCGATGATATCTGTGGAAAGGAAATTATTCAAATAAATACCGTTTGCTTTTACAAAATGTTTAAGGTAAAAGAACTTGTGTGGACTGGCACAGTTCGCATTATTTTCCCTCCTTCCAAGAAGAATGGGTAATATTTATACTAATCATCACCAGTGAAATAATTATTACTGATATGGTAAAGAAACATACTGAGATATTACTCAGACTATCATTATGTTTTGAAATGAGAGGAAACTACTAAAGATTATAATTTGTTTACAGAAGATTTTTTTTTTAAATATCACTTAACCAATAGTTTAAATGCAAATCATGCCAGCACACTCCAACATTATATAAAGACAACACGATTCCAAAAGAGCTAGTGTACCAAATGTAGTACTACAGAAGAATCCTTAGGGTCACTAGGTCTTGCTGCTACATTCAAACCATCATAGACAAATGAGACTTTCTCCTATTTATAAACCTCTTTAGAGAGAAGATTCTACTACTTTCCTCAGGATCCATTTCCAGTGTTTCACAATCAAGATTCCTCCTTGAGGGTCTAACAAAAATCTCCCTTGCCGTTTCTTAAGTTTATTTAATCATCTAAGAATAAAGAGACTATTGACAATCCTCTGCATCTGAGTCATATTTTAAGACAATTATTAAATTATCCCTCAGGCTTTTCTTCTTTGGGTTGATGAATACTGTTCTTTCAACATTCCCCTCAGAGCACATCTCTTATGTCCCATGACCTATTTTCTGTTTCTCTAGATAAATGCCTTGCTTCAGAATTCTGGTAAGGCCTGCCTAGATTTGAGCTTCTCATTTTATGTTTTACACTCTAAAACCCTTTAGAATGTATTTAGAATTTACATGGGGTCTATAGTATCTGCTCATTACCTAAGATTTTATCTGTCAGAATAATATTAAGCAATCACCCAGATTATCCAAAATATAGCTGTATAACCACAGTGCAAAAAAATATAAATTAAAAAAATGTAAAAGTCCTAATTCAAGCTCACAAAATAAGAGCAGTGCAGTTTTAGCTTTGTGGTATCCTGTCCAGAAGCCAAGAAATTATTTGTGGTATTTCTCAGGAAACAAATGTTTAAACTCTTGGGAGAAAGCCAGAAATCTGGAGTGGGTGATGCAGTTCTTGGCTCCCTAATTCTTATGTCACCAGAGAAATATTTTGGCTGAGCACTAGATACTTGTCCTCATTTCCAGACCACTTCATTTTGTGAAGTTAGATTCTCTGGAGAACTACATAGTGCAGGCCAAGGTGCATTTTTATGTTCTAATAGCCATATGCTATATATTTGAAATTTGAGCTTTTGGAATGTATGAAGGTGTTGCCAATGTAAAAGCTGTCTTCCCGAATATTACACAATAGCACCAGAACTAATGCCTCTCTAAGGCTTCTGTTTTCTATTGATGAATCAGACTCTCAACAAGAGAAAGTAATGGTGCCCTTTGGATTTAACTCTGACGTGGAATACAAATCGGACCAACTCTACACATAGGCAGAATAGGTATCACCTATAGGTATCAGTCTGGTTCAGTACCTGACTTGCTCTCTTTGGTTCTCAAACATCTTCCCAATAAGGCCAACACTAGGTCCACTCTATTTAGAACTGCAACCTGTTCCAATCACACACACGCACACGCACACACACGCACAGAACACCTACTATTTCTATATTTCAAAGCATGCATTTCCTTCTAATATACAATATCATCTAGTTAGTGAATTAAATAATTTGTCATTTATTGCCTGTCCCTCTCCTCTAGACTGTAGGCTATATGCAGCAGGTATTTTTGTCTGTTTTGTTCAATGATGATGCCCAAGTACCTAAAACTAGTACCTGACACACATTAAGTGCTCAATAAATATGCTCTAAATGAATGAATGAGTTGACTGATCCCTGAGGGATAGCTAGTAGACAGACTGGCACTATGACATGCTCTAGTTTGATATACTATTGAACGCATCAATCATCAGTTAAATCATTAAGTTGAAAACAGAAATAGCAAGTATTATTCAACCAATTGCAAAATATTACTGAATGTTACTTTCGTTTATTTATTTCAAAACATTTATTCAGTGCTTACAAGTTGCATTTCATCATTTATATAGATATATATATATTCATATACACAACCACATATGTATTTTCTATAAACACTTAGACAAGGGCACAAATGGAAGAAGCAAAAGGAGTAAAGGAGAATAGAAGAAAGAAAGTGAAAATAAAATGGAGGTAACCATGGGCTGATTTGAGAACTGAGAGGATAGTAAGTGGTTCTGGGGTAGTTGAAGAGAGTATTAAAATGGTCACGGAAAAATCTAGAGGTGATATTAGAACGTAATCAGGAAACATCTCACCTGGATCTCTCATGAAACTTAACTTAGATCAGGTAGGATAGGTCAGCCTCACTCCATATAAACCTCACTCATTTTTTCCTGCTCTTGGGATCCCTACCTAATAAAAACCAAATTCCCTTCTCCCAAGGTGCTATATATCCCTGGTTTCATTAAACTACTATAGTTCATTTCCTCACACTCAAAAGAAAGAAAGAAAAAAACCCAAACTTATTTGTTTACCTTAGTTAACAAAATAGGAATGAAGTATTAGACTTGTCTTTTCATGTGACTATAAGCGTTCACATTCTCTGGAAATGAGTCTGAAACCAAATGGGGAAGTTGCCCCAATGGTTTCCCTTTTGTGATTTCCATTTTCATTTATCTCTAAATGATTTCTTTTTAAGTAGAATTGACTAAAAAAAGAACAAAGGGAATGCTGAAATCACTTGAACTATAGGAAGCGTTTGGAAATGGTAAGCAATGTCTACATTTCCCTCTTTCTCTTTTTCAAAAAAACCCTGTAGGAGGCTTCCGGGAAGATGGCAGAAGAGTAAGACGCGGAGATCACCTGCCTCCCCACAGACACACCAGAAATACATCTACACGTGGAACAACTCCTACAGAACACCTGCTGAATGCTGGCAGAAGACCTCAGACCTCCCAAAAGGCAAGAAACCCCCCAGGTACCTGGGTAGGGCAAAAAAAAAAAAGAATAAACAGAGACAAAAGAATAGGGAGGGGACCTGCACCAGGGGGAGGGAGCTGTGAAGGAAAGGTTTCCACACACTAGGAAGCCCCTTTGCGGGCGGAGACTGCGGGTGGCGGAGGGGGAACCTTCGGAGCTGCGGCGGAGAGCGCAGCCACAGGGGTGCAGAAGGAAAAGCGGACACATTCCCGCACAGAGGATCAGGGCCGACCGGCACTCACCAGGCCGAGAGGCTTGTCTGTTCACCCGCCGGGGCAGGCAGGGCTGGGAGTTGAGGCTCGGGCTTCGGTCAGAGCGCCAGGAGAGGACTGGGGTTGGTGGCGTGAACACAGCCTGCAGGGGGTTAGTGCGCCACAGCTAGCCGGGAGAGAGTCCGGGGAAAAGTCTGGACCTGCTGAAGAGGCAAGAGACTTTTTCTTACCTCTTTGTTTCCTGGTGTGCGAGGAGAGGGGATTAAGAACGCCGCTTAAAGGAAACCCAGAGATGGGCGCGAGCCGCGGCTAAAAGCGCAGACCCCAGAAATGGGCATGAGACACTAAGACTGCTGCTGCCGCCACCAAGAAGCCAGTGTGGGAGCACAGGTCACTCTCCACAACTCCGTTCCGGGGAGCCTGTGCAGCCTGCCACTGCCAGTGTCCCGGGATCCAGGGACAACTCCTACGGGAGAACGCAGGGCGCGCCTCAGGCTGGTGCAAGGTCACGCCGGCCTCTGCCTCTGCAGGCTCGCCCTGTACTCCGTGCCCCTCCCTGCCCCCGGCCTGAGCGAGCCAGAGCCCGCAAATCAGGGGCTCCTTTAACCCCGTCCTGTCTGAGCGAAGAACAGACGCCCTCCGGCGGCCTACACGCAGAGGCGGGGCCAAATCCAAAGTTGAGCCCCTGGGAGCTGTGAGAACAAAGAAGAGAAAGGATATTTCTCCCAGCAGTCTCAGAAGCAGCGGATTAAAGCTCAACAATCAACTTGATGTACCCTGCATCTGTGGAATACTTGAATAGACAACCAATCATCCCAAATTAGGAGGTGGACTTTGAGAGCAAGATTTATGATTTTTTTCCCATTTTCCTCTTTTTGTGATTGTGTATGTGTATGCTTCTGTGTGAGATTTTGTCTGTATAGCTTTGCTTCCACCATTTGTCCTAGGGTTCTATCTGTCCGTTTTTTAAATTCTTTTTCTTTTTTTTCCTCTTAATAATTACTTTTTATTTTAATAACTTTATTATATTTTATCTTACTTTATTTTATTTTACTTTATCTCCTTTCTTTTTTTCCTTCCTTCCTTCCTTCCTTCCTCCCTCCCTCCCTCCTTTCTTTCTTTCTTTCTTTCTTTCTTTCTTTCTTTCTTTCTTTCTTTCTCTTTCTGCTTCTAATAATTCTTTCTACTTTTTCTCCCTTTTATTGTGAGCCATGTGGATGAAAGGCTCTTGGTGCAGCAGCCAGGAGTCAGTGCTGTGCCTCTGAGGAGGGAGAGCTAACTTCAGGACACTGGTCCACAAGAGACCTCCCAGCCCCACATAATATCAAACGGCAAAAATCTCCCAGAGATCTCCATCTCAACACCAGCACCCAGCTTCACTCAACGTCCAGCAAGCCACAGTGCTGGACAACCTATGCCAAACAACTAGCAAGACAGGAACACAACACCACCCGTTAGCAGAGAGGCTGCCTAAAATCATAATAAGTCCACAGACACCCCAAAACACACCACCAGACGTGGACATGCCCACCAGAAAGACAAGATCCAGCCTCATCCACCAGAACACAGGCACTAGTCCCCTCTACCAGGAAGCCTACATAACGTACTGAACCAACCTTAGCCACTGGGGACAGAAACCAAAAACAACGGGAACTACGAACCTGCAGACTGCAAAAAGGAGACCCCAAACACAGTAAGATAAGCAAAATGAGAAGACAGAAAAACACACAGCAGATGAAGGAGCAAAATAAAAACCCACCAGACCTAACAAATGAAGAGGAAAAAGAATTCCTGAATAGAAAATTAGGAAAAGAATTCCTACCTGAAAAAGAATTCAGAATAATGATAGTAAAGATGATCCAAAATCTTGGAAATAGAATAGACAAAATGCAAGAAACATTTAACAAGGACCTAGAAGAACTAAAGATGAAACAAAGAACGATGAACAACACAATAAATGAAATGAAAAATACTCTAGATGGTATCAATAGCAGAATAACTGAGGCAGAAGAACGGATAAGTGACCTGGAAGATGAAATAGTGGAAATAACTACTGTAGAGCAGAAAAAAGAAAAAAGAATGAAAAGAACTGAGAACAGTTTCAGAGACCTCTGGGACAACATCAAACATACCAACACTCAAATTATAGGGGTTCCAGAAGAAGAAGAGAAAAAGAAAGGGACTGAGAAAATATTTGAAGAGATTATAGTTGAAAACTTCCCTAATATGGGAAAAGAAATAGTTAATCGAGTCCAGGAAGCACATAGAGACCCATACAGGTTAAATGCAAGGACAAATATGCCAAGACACGTATTAATCAAACTGTCAAAAATTAAATACAGAGAAAGCATATTAAAAGCAGCAAGGAAAAAACAACAAATAACACACAAGGGAATCCCCATAAGGTTAACAGCTGATCTTTCAGCAGAAACTCTGCAAACCAGAAGGGAGTGGCAGGACATATTTAAAGTGTTGAAGGAGAAAAACCTGCAACCAAGATTACTCACCCAGCAAGGTTCTCATTCAGATTTGATGGAGAAATGAAAACCTTTACAGACAAGCAAAAGCTGAGAGAGTTCAGCCCCACCAAACCAGCTTTACAACAACTGCTAAAGGAACTTCTCTAGGCAAGAAACACAAGAGAAGGAAAAGACCTACAATAACGAACCCAAAACAATTAAGAAAATGGGAATAGGAACATACATATCGATAATTACCTTAAATGTAAATGGACTAAATGCTCCCACCAAAAGACACAGATTGGCTGAATGGATACAAAAACAAGACCCATATATTTGCTGTCTACAAGAGACCCACTTCAGACCTAGAGACACATACAGACTGAAAGTAAGGGGATGGAAAATGATATTTCATGCAAATGGAAACCAAAAGAAAGCTGGAGTAGCAATTCTCATATCAGACAAAACAGACTTTAAAATAAAGACTATTAGAAGAGACAAACTGGGGTTTGTTCCAGGAATGCAAGGATTCTTCAATATACGCAAATCAATCAATGTGATACACCATATTAACAAATTTAAGGAGAAAAAAACATATGATCATCTCAATAGATGTAGAGAAAGCTTTTGACAAAATTCAACACCCATTTATGATAAAAACCCTTCAGAAAGTTGGCATAGAGGGAAATTTCCTCAACAAAATAAAGGCCATATATGACAAACCCACAGCTAACATCGTCCTCAATGGTGAAAAACTGAAAGTATTTCCACTAAGATCAGGAACAAGACAAGGTTGCCCACTCTCACCACTCTTATTCAACATAGCTGTGGAAGTTTTAGCCACAGCAATCAGAGAAGAAAAGGAAATAAAAGGAATCCAAATCGGAAAAGAAGAAGTAAAGCTGTCACTGTGTGCAGATGACATGATACTATATATAGAGAATCCTAAAGATGCTACCAGAAAACTCCTAGAGCTAATCAATGAATTTGGTAAAGTAGCAGGACACAAAATTAATGCACAGAAATCTCTGGCATTCCTATACACTAATGATGAAAAATCTGAAAGTGAAATCAAGAAAACACTCCCATTTACCATTGCGACCAGAAGAATAAAATATCTAGGAATAAACCCACCTAAGGAGACAAAATACCTGTATGCAGAAAATTATAAGACACTGAGGAAAGAAATTAAAGATGATACAAACAGATGGAGAGATATACCATGTCCTTGGATTGCAAGAATCAACATTGTGAAAATGACTATACCACCCAAAGCAATCTACAGATTCAATGCAATCCCTATCAAACTATCACTGGCATTTTTCACTGAACTAGAACAAAAAAATTCACAATTTGTATGGAAACACAAAAGACCCCGAATAGCCAAAGCAATCTTGAGAACAAAAAACGGAGCTGGAGGAATCAGGCTCCCTGACTTCAGACTATACTACAAAGCTACAGTAATCAAGACAGTATGGTACTGGAACAAAAACAGAAAAATAGATCAATGGAACAGGATAGAAAGCCCAGAGATAAACCCAAACACATATGGTCACCTTATCTTTGATAAAGGAGGCAGGAACGCACAGTGGAGAAAGGACAGCCTCTCCAATAAGTGGTGCTGGCAAAACTGGACAGGTCCATGTAAAAGTATGAGATTAGATCACTCCCTAAGACCATACACAAAAATAAGCTCAAAATGGATTAAAGACCTAAATTAAAGACCTACATTAAAGACCTAAACCAGAAACTATCAAACTTTTAGAGGAAAACATAGGCAGAACATTCTATGACATAAATCATAGCAAGATCCTTTTTGACCCACCTCCTAGAGAAATGGAAATAAAAACAAAAGTAAACAAATGGGACCTAATGAAACTTCAAAGCTTTTGCACTGCAAAGGAAACCATAAACAAGACCTAAAGACAACCCTCAGAATGGGAGAAAATATTTGCAAATGAAGCAACGGACAAAGGATTAATCTCCAAATTGATAAGCAGCTCATGCAGCTCAGTAACAAAAAACCAAATAACCCAATCCAAAAATGGGCAGAAGAACTAAATAGACATTTCTCCAAAGAAGATATACAGACTGCCAACAGACACATGAAAGAATGCTCAACACCATTACTCATTAGAGAAATGCAAATCAAAACTACAATGAGATATCTTCTCACGTGTGTCAGAATGGCCATCATCAAAAAATCTAGAAACAATAAATGCAGGAGAGGGTGTGGAGAAAAGGGAACCCTCTTGCACTGCTGGTGGGAATGTAAATTGATACAGCCACCATGGAGAACAGGATGGAGGTTCCTTAAAAAAGTACAAATACAACTACCATATGACCCAGCAATCCCACTACTGGGCACATACCCTGAGAAAACCATAATTCAAAAAGAGTCATGTACCAAAATGTTCATTGCAGCTCTATTTACAATAGCCAGCAGATGGAAACAACCTAAGTGTCCATCATCGGATGAATGGATATAGAAGAATGGATATAGAAGATGTGGCACATATATACAATGGAATATTACTCAGCCATAAAAAGAAACGAAATTGAGCTATTTGTAATGAGGTGGATAGACCTAGAGTCTGTCATACAGAGTGAAGTAAGTCAGAAAGAAAGACAAATACCGTATGCTAACACATACATATGGAATTTAAGAAAAACAAATGTCATGAGGAACCTAGGGGTAAGACAGGAATAAAGACACAGACCTACTAGAGAATGGACTTGAGGATATGGGGAGGGGGAAGTGTAAGCTGTGACAAAGCGAGAGAGGGGCATGGACATATATACACTACCAAACATAAGGTAGATAGCTAGTGGGAAGTAGCCGCATAGCACAGGGAGATCAGCTCGGTGCTTTGTGACCGCCTGGAAGGGTGGGATAGGGAGGGTGGGAGGGAGGGAGATGCAAGAGGGAAGAGATATGGAAACATATGTATATGTATAATTGATTCACTTTGTTATAAAGCAGAAACTAACACACCATTGTAAAGCAATTATACTCCAATAAAGATGTAAAAAAAAAAAAAAACCCTGTAACATTTATAGTATGTTCATTGAAATAATTTGTTTGAACAACTGGAGGAAACTGTCAGCATTCCAAAGGCAAAACACACTAAAAGGCATTTATTTTAATTTTCAGGACATAGTTAATAATTTTCTCCTCTGTCATTTTCTTTTTTTAGTTTTTCATGATACTAAGCTTCCAAAGTAGTTTATATTTGAAAAATAGTATAGACACATCAGAGCTGTATATGACTTTAAATTTTATATTTATTTTTACATGTGAGTTTCATAAGAAACCATTGAGATAGGAAGAACAGGAAGTATTCACCCCATTTTCTAGATGAGGAAAATAGTGCATTTTCCAAGACCACATAACAAAAAATTGTCTATCTGTTAACAGAGATCAAGCTGCCTTTTAATGTTGTCTGTATTCCTATATTCTTCTATTTCCATTTAGCAGATATTAAGTGAGCACCTAGCACCTAGCACTAAAAAACCAAGAGCTACATACTCTAGATATAAACATAAGACACAGTCTCTCTCCCCTCAAGGAAATTAGTATTTAATATAGAAAACAGACATGTAAATAAATATTGCTAATACAGTAAGAGGTCTCCAAACTTTGTAGATAATAAAATTCACTGTTTTATTTTGAACACATCCTCTCAGTAGATGTATGTTCATTTATAAATTATACACCTACAGTGTCATAATTAGCTAATATTTTAAGGCAAAAAGCATTTTCAAGGTGAAGTTCAACTATTACTATACAGGATATAAATTCATATATCAAAGTCTTGTTAACTTTGAACACTATAGGCCAACATTTTAACAGGTCTTATTAGATCATCATGGTTTTTGGATTTCTTTTGTTTTGTATTTAAACTAATAATGTAGTTTACAAAGAATGCTGTCAATTTCTTATTCAGTCATTCATACATTATTAGTAATATCATCGATATTCTTTGCAGGAATCTTTTAGAGTCATTTTATGAGGGTTAGTTTAAAATTTGATGATGTGATTGAGAAATCTAACTGGGATCATGTAAACTGCAATATCTTACACTATGGTGAAATTTAATAAATGAGTGTTTTGGTCCATTCCTCTACACTTTTGCTCTGGGATACCTCAGAGATATTATATGACATCACATGTGACCCTCTGTTATCAAACAGACTAAGTGATAACAATATAAACATTGTTTATATATATATGCAATTATATATAATATTTTGTTATTATATATAATAAAATATTCATTATTTTTTATTAAAATAAATATAAATAGACATTCTTACACGTATACTCAACAGCAATGTCCACCTAAAACAACCCCTAGAGTATATTTCTCTAGCTTGACATACCACTGCACCAGTCCATGCGATGGTCAGAAAATGAATTTATAAATTTTGAAGTATTTTCCAACAAGGACTAAAAATGTTTTCTGTTGCTTTCTGATCCCTAACCAGAAAATTGTCTAGCCATGGTGTCTCAAATTCAATCCCCATGCCTTCTAACTGAGCTTTTACTATATTTACTCTATAATTTTAAAGATCACTTAGGAAGAAAGA
>NW_006777400.1:214757-219114 GCF_000442215.2 Lipotes vexillifer | reverse complement strand
AAAGAGTGTAAGAGATGGTCGTAAACTGGTTACCAGACTAATTAAATGGTTCTATTAATAGGCTAAGATTATCTCATGTGTTATTACTTCATTTAGAGACTAAGTTCCAAGTGATTGTACTTTGCTTTGAATCATATTATATTCTCAAGATTATAAATCTAAACAACAAACATGATGTATTAAGCCAAACGTAATTAAGGCAGCATGATGTAATGGAAAGAGTTCTGAAGTCAGAGAGGCTTGAATTTAAATTCCAGCTCAGCCATTTAGGAGTTATGTGGCCTTGGGAGAGTAGCTTAATTCTCTGAACCTGTTTCCTCAGGTGTTAAATGGAAGTAGTATCATCTCCTTCATCAGGATTTTTTGTGAGTAAAATATGTCATTCAGTTAAGTGCTCAATAACTGAATATCAATTATCACTTAAAATAAATGAAATTATGTACAAATGGTGCAAAATTTTCAGCTTAGTGTTGCATGGTAATTATACCTTCTAGGAGAGTTTTCATGAATGGGCTAGTGTAGTGGCTCATTCATTCAACTAATATTTATTGAGTACCAACTCTAGGCTCAGCACTGTGCCACACTTTGTGGGGAATACAGTGCTCTCCTACTACAACATAGTAGGGTAGGTTAGACTCCTGTTAACAAGTAAACACAAATATGCAATTGCTCAAATGCAACAAAGGCTTAATTCTTGTTCACTTAATAATCCAGAGTCGGTATTCAGGTCACCAGGTAATCTTTCTACTTTCAACATATGGTTTCCAATGTTGCTTTGGTTGCCATCATTCCTTTCCATGGAAAGGCAAATAAAACTTGGAAGTGCACATATGGAGGTTCTATGGGCACGTCCTGGAATTGACATATGTAACCTCTGCTCCCATTCCATTGGAGAGAACTTTGTCAGATGGCCTAACCTAACTGCAAGGGAAGCTGGGAAATGTAGTCTAGCTGGGTGCACAGGAAGTAGGGCAGAACAGACTTTGGTAGACAGTTATCAGTCTGTAGTTGATTTTTGAACAGACATAAGAAAGACAACAATGTCTGTATGTATAGGAAATCAGAGTTTATAGAAAGGATGGGGAAACACACCACTGCTGTTGGAGAAAAGGTTCACAACCAAATCACTGTGTTTACATACTTTCCAATTTATTATACAAGCATACCTTGGAGATATTGCAGGTTTGGTTCCAGACCACCACAGTAAAGAAAATATTGCTTTAAAGCAAGTCACACAAATCTTTTAAATTTCCCAGTGCATATAAAAGTTACATTTACACTGTAGTTTATCAAGTGTGCATTATGTCTAAAAAGAAATATACATACCTTAATTTAAAAAATACTTTATTTGCTAAAATGCTAGCCATCAACTCAGCCTTCAGCAAGTCACAATCTTTTTGCTGGTGGAGGGTCTTGCCTTGATGTTGATGGCTGCTGAATGATCAGGGTGGCGACTACTGAAGGCTGGGGTGGCCGTGGCAGCTTCTTAAAATAAGACAACAATGAAGTTTGCCGCGTTGACTAACTCTTCCTTTCACGAACAATTTCTCTGTAGCATGCAATGCTGTTTGATAGCACCTTACCACAGTAGAACTGCTTTCAAAATTGGAGTCAATCCTTTCAAATCCTGACACTGTTTTATCAACTAAGTTCATGTAATATTCTAAATCCTTTGCTGTCATTTCAACAATCTTCACAGCATCTTCACCAGGAGTAGACTCCATCTCAAGAAACAACTTTCTTGCTCATCCATAAGAAGGAACTCCTCATCTATTAAAGTTTTATCATGAAATTGCTGCAATTCACTCACCTGGCACGTCTAATGCTAAGTCTCTTGCTATTTTCACCACATCTGCAGTTACTTCCCCCACTGAAGTCTTGAACCTCTAAAAGTCATCCATGAGGGTTGGAATCAACTTTACCCATACTCCTGTTTATGTTGATATTTTGACCTCTTCCCATGACAGGAACGTTCCTTTTTTTTCTTTTTTTTTTGCAGTACGTGGGCCTCTCACTGTTGTGGTCTCTCCCATTGTGGAGCACAGGCCCAGTGACCATGGCTCACGGGCCCAGCCGCTCCGCGGCATGTGGGATCCTCCCAGACTGGGGCACGAACCCACGCCCCCTGCATCAGCAGGCAGACTCTCAACCACTGCTCCACCAGGGAAGCCCAGGAATGTTCTTAATGGCATCTAGAATGGTGAATCTTGTCCAGAAGGCTTTCAGTTGACTTTGCCCATATCCAACAGAGGGATCATTAAGGTAACTATAGCTTTACAAAATGTATTTCTTAAATCAGAAGACTTGAAAGTGAAAATGACTTCTTGTTCCATGGGTTGCAGAATGGTTGTTATGTTAACAGGCATGAAAACAATATTAATCTTACTGTACATCTCCATCAGAGCTTCCGGGTGACCAGGTGTATTTTCAATGAGCTGGAATATTTTGAAAGCAATTTTTTTTCTGAGCAGTAGGTCTCAACAGTGGGCTTAAAATATTCAGTAAACTATGTTGTAAACATGATGTGCTGTCATGCAGGCTTTGCCATTCCATTTATAGAGCACAGGCAGACTAGATTTAGCATAATTCTTAAGGGACCTAGGATTTTCAGAATGGTAAATGAGCACTAGCTTCAATTTAAAGTCACCAGCTGCACTGGCTCCTAACAAGACAGTCAGCCTGTCCTTTGAAGGCAAGCATTGACTTCTCTCTGGCTATGAAAGTCCAAGATGGCATCATCTTCCAATAGAAGGTTGCTTCCTCTACATTGAAAATCTACTGTTTAGTTGAGCCACCTTCATTAATTATTTTAGCTAGATGGTCTGGATAACTTGCTTCAGCTTCTACATCAGTACTTGCTGCTTCACCTTGCACTTTAATGTTATAAAGATGGCTTCTTTCCTTAAGCGTCATGAACCAATCTCTGCTAACTTCAAACTTTTCTTCTGGAGCTTCCTCATCTCTCTCAGCCTTCATAGAATTGAAGAGAGTTAGACTCTTGCTCTGGATTAGGTTTTGGCTTAACAGAATGTTGTGACTGGTTTGATCATCTATCCAGCCACTAAAACCTTCTCCGTATCAGCAATAAAGCTGTTTTGCTTTCTTATCACTCATGTGCTCACTGGAGCAGCACTTTCAATTTCCTTCAAGACCTTTTCATTTGCATTCACAACTTGACTGGTGCAGGAGGCCTAGCATTTGGCCTATCTTGGCTTTCAACACACACCTTCCTCACTAAGCTTAATAATTTCTAGCTTTTGATTTAAAGTAAGAGAAATGTGGTGGTCCAGTGGCTAGGACTCTGCACTTTCATTGCCGAGGGCCCAAGTTCGATCCCTGGTCAGGGAACTAAGATCCCACAAACCACGCAGCCAGCAATCAATCAATCAATCAATCAAGTGAGAGAAATGTGACTTCCTTTCACTTGAACACTTAGAGGCCACTGTAGGGTTATCAATTAGCCTAATTTCAATATTGTTATAGAGAGGAATAGGGAGGCCTGAGGAGAGGCAGAGTAATGGGGGGAATGGCTGGCCAGTGTAGTGGTCAGAACACACACAATGATTATCAAATAAGTTCACCGTCTTATGTGGGTGAGGTTCATGGCGTCCCCAAACAACTGCAATAGTAACATTAAAGATTACTGATCACAATCCACCATAACAAATGTAATAATAATGAAAAAGTTTGAAATATTGTGAGGATTACCAAAATGTGACACAGAGACACAAAGCGAGCAAATGCTGCTTGAAAAATGGTGCTGATAGACTTGCTTGAAGCAGAGTTGCCACCAAGAAAGAAATGTATGAAAAACACAGTATCAGCAAAACACAGTAAAACGAGTATGCCTGTAGTCCCATCTGTACCTTTATTCATTCAAACTGTCTCTTCCTCTTTTCCACAGGGATCATAGAAGAACATCATACTAAAACAGATAATTTTCTTATGGCCTGGCAAGGTTTACAATTTTTCTTTTCTTCCCTATTCTTCCCTATTCCATCTTTATGATCAAAGTGGCCTTCAAAAGAATTAAGCCTCTACATATTCTCTTTTTCCTCCCACATTCCCCAAGGCCATCTTGGCTATGTCCTATGTTCCCTAGAGCAACAGGGAGTAGTTTCTATCCCTGCAAATACATACTGTTCCCATGGAAAAGGAGAGAAAAGCTCATGCAAAGGGAATACAGAAAGCGAGAGAGAGAGAAAAAGAGAGAGAGAGACACTTGCTAAATAATTTCAGAGTAACTAAAAAAAGCTTATTTTCAAGTCTGTATCACAGATCTGATAGTCATAGTTCACTGGAAAACAATCCAAAAATAATAATAGATACAAGAAGAGTTTCCTGAAATAGATAAAAT
>NW_006777400.1:206160-214747 GCF_000442215.2 Lipotes vexillifer | reverse complement strand
CTTTCCCTGAATGCAGTTGTCAAGCAGATGTCCCTTGTGAAAGAGGTTCGTATGTTGATTGGAAGAGTCTTCATTCCGCAGAGACTGTAATTATAGCTTTCAGTAAAGCTTGCAAACCTGTCCCTCCGTGCGCGCACGCGCGCGTGTGTGTGTGTGTACATTTAGGTATTGTCCACTCTCCTCATACACAAAACCACCACACTTCACTTTGACTCTCCTGGTGAAAGTAGCAATATCTTCTGGGAATTGAACATGTACAAAGCCTAGTGAGACTGGGGTTGCTGGAAGAATGAAGTTCAGGAGGGAAGCAGACATGAAAGTGAGAAGTATGAAAGTTAGGAGCACAAAGCACACCCATATACAATGGTGAAGCAAATTCCATTAAGTCATTAGGAACTCATTATTGGGCCTAGAGAGAATTCTACTCTGTAATAGACTTTTAGTAAAATGCAAATAATTGTGCGAAGGATACTTTTAGATGGGTCCATTATTATCTTAGAGGAAACAGCTGACAAGCTAGCAAAGGGCAAGGCGGTATAGGTAGGAAAATCAAGCTAGGTGGGAAGGGGATGAAAGAGCAAAAGTAGGATGGTGGAAGTGGGGAGAGAGGCTGAACAAGGAGAACAGAAGGTACCAAAGATATGTGCTTGTCTACTTCATAAATTTGATTAGGTCCATCTCCAGATCTTCTGGTTCCCCCTTTACTTTTCTTTTTCTGCAGATTCCTCATTCTATACTTCATTTCCTAATCACTGTTCTTTAATTCCTAATCCAGAAAGGGTCGATCTAGCAGATTGGAAGATAAAAAATCAGTGTGAAACTTCTGGGCACAAATAGAGGAGGTATACAAGAAGAAAGCCAAGTTATAAACAGGAAAGTATGAAGTACAGGCAAACATGTATTATGGCTTTTTTCTCCATTAGAGTGCTTCAATCTCAGTTTGTTTTCTCACCCCAAGTAACATTCACAATCAAAATTATAGTAGAAAATCTTTAGACTAGAAAAAACTGGGAGACAGTCCAGAGAAAGAACATTAAATTAAAATACATCTGGGAACTTCAAACTTTTCTTCTGGAGCTTCCTCATCTCTCTCAGCCTTCATAGAATTGAAGAGAGTTAGACCCTTGCTCTGGATTAGGTTTTGGCTTAACAGAATGTTGTGACTGGTTTGATCATCTATCCAGCCACTAAAACCTTCTCCGTATCAGCAATAAAGCTGTTTTGCTTTCTTATCACTCATGTGCTCACTGGAGCAGCACTTTCAATTTCCTTCAAGACCTTTTCATTTGCATTCACAACTTGACTGGTGCAGGAGGCCTAGCATTTGGCCTATCTTGGCTTTCAACACACACCTTCCTCACTAAGCTTAATAATTTCTAGCTTTTGATTTAAAGTAAGAGAAATGTGGTGGTCCAGTGGCTAGGACTCTGCACTTTCATTGCCGAGGGCCCAAGTTCGATCCCTGGTCAGGGAACTAAGATCCCACAAACCACGCAGCCAGCAATCAATCAATCAATCAATCAAGTGAGAGAAATGTGACTTCCTTTCACTTGAACACTTAGAGGTCACTGTAGGGTTATCAATTAGCCTAGGCTCCTTCACTGACTGCAATTTCCTTCTCTAACCTTAATTTAAACAGGTTTATCTCTGGATAATACTTCTCTTGCTATACAGCCAGGTAGAGGCTGCTATTTCTCCCACATTCAATTTAGCTCTGGGTAAGTGATGGGACCAGTGTTCATTTCATATTACTTTTAGAGCCCACACATCTAGTTGCCTGTGAAAACCCTGGTTTATGCCATCTAGCTCTAATCACACCTTCTTTGGTTGTGGAATTACCAATTCCTGCTAATATTCCTCCATTCAATGAAGATTTGACTTATGGTTAGTTCAGAACACTTTTCCACTTCAAGTCCTGACATTTTAGGGTATTTCAAATCTATGTTAATGACATATCCATCATTCTGAACTTTCAGTACCTTAATCTCTACCTCCCATGACTTCTACCCCATTTCAGCCATATACTTCCATGGCAACACTCTGGACCTTGTAGTCACCCAGAACTAATTACTTCTGAAATAAATTTGGTCACTATACCATTTGAGAATATTTTCAGGATTCTCACCCTACCAATATCAAGACATCAGTTCTTCAACTACCATCTCACAGACCCATCTGCTTAATCCATATAAACCTTCTTTTGTCTTTGCTTTTCTTCCCTATCAAATTTAGATTTCATGTTCTATCACTTCAACCTTCTGTTGTCAGTATCCTCAACTCCCATGTTTTGTGGCCTTACACTTGCTTGGTGCACCATTCTATATAAAAGTGATTTTAATCAGATATGTCAATTGTGCTGTCAAAATTTTCTCTATTCTTTAGTCATTTTTGAGGGGTCTTCTTAATGAATCAAACACTAAGAAAGATATATTAAAATATCTACGATGGTAGATTTGTTAATTTTTAAATTTTCTATCTAGAGATTTTGCTTTATATATATTAAGGCTAAGATACTGGGTACACCCAAATTTGGACTTACTATACCTTCATGATAAGTCGAGACTTTTTTTTTTTTTTTGTGGTACGGGGGCCTCTCACTGTTATGGCCTCTCCCGTTGCAGAGCACAGGCTCAGCGGCCATGGCTCACGGGCCTAGCCGCTCCACGGCATGTGGGATCCTCCCGGACAGGGGCACAAACCCGTGTCCCCTGCATTGGCAGGCGAACTCTCAACCACTGCACCACCAGGGAAGTCCCAAGTTGAGACTTTTATAATGTGTTAACTGTTGCTAGGACTGTGTCATACTTATTGTCTATTTTGCCTCAGTATAATACATAAGCTCTTTATTGTTAAAAGTTGCCTGCTAACTTTACCATGATTTTATGACCTCAGTGTTCAACCTCAGTGTATCTTTTTTTTTGGGAGGGGGGGCGGTGGCATGCCGTGCAGCCTGTGGGATCTTAGTTCCCCTACCAGAGATTGAACCTGGGCCCTCAGCAGTGAAAGCTCAGAGTCCTAACCACTGGACCACTGGGGAATTCCCTCTCAGTGTATCTTACAGACAGCATATAATTGTCTATCTTTTTTCTTTTATATATTGATTCAATCTGACAATCTATGCCTTTAACTGGAAATTTAGCTTCATTTACATTTATTGTCTAAAATTATTTTCTACTTTTTGTCTTGCTTTTCTCCATATTTTATCTTCTAAAATAACAGCATTATTGAGATATAATCACACATGATAAAATCCACCCTTGTAAAGTGTACAGTTTAATAGATTTTAATATACTCTATAGAAACTCTATAGATAGAGTTGTGCAGCCATCAATACCATGAATTTTAGAATATTTTCATCACCACAAAAAGAAATCCCCACATGCATTAGTATGTATACCCAACCCCCTTTTTCACCCTGTCAGTCCTACGAAACCACTAACCTATGTTCCATAGGTTTGTCTATCCTGGACATTTCATGTAATTGGAATCATATAACGTTATGGTCTTTAGTGACGGCCTTCCTGGCATTTTTTCAAGGTTTATCCATGCTGTGGCCTGAATCAGTTCATCATTCCTTTTCACTGCCTAATAACATCACATTGTATGAATATACAACTTTTTGCTTATTCATTCATCATTTAATAGGCATCTGGGTTGTTTCTGCTTTTTGGTTATTATAAATAATGCCACTATAAACATCCATGTACAAGGTTTTGTTGTGGACATGTTTTCATTTCTCTTGGGCATATACTTAGAAATAGAATTGCTGGGTAATATAGTAATTCTATGTTTAGCCATTTGAGAAACTGTCAGACTATTTTCCAAAGTATCTGCAATATTTTACGTTCCCGTCAGCAATATACGATGGTTCCAATTTCTCCACACCTGCACCAACACGTGTTATTATCTGTCCTTTTGATTATAGCTATCCTAGTGGGTGTGAAGTGGTACATTATTACGGTTTTGTATTTATAAATGTAAATGTAAATGCAATGTTTTCTATATATCTTATGTCTTTTTGGTTCCTCTATTCTTCAATTACTGCCTTCTTTTCTCTTAAATAGATATTTTGTAGTATACCATTTCATTCCCTTGTTTCTTTTAATCTCTTTTTAGTTATTTTCCTAGTGATGGTCATGAGAATTACAATTAATATCTAACATTAAACCAATATAGTTCAGATCAGTACCAACTTAATTTCAGTAGTATTCAAAAACTTTGCTCCAATATTTCTCTGCCCCTCCCCCACCCTTTGTTCTATCATTGTCATACAAATTACATCTTTATACATTATAAGCACATGAGTGCAGTTTTCTAATTACTGTTTTACACAGAAGTCTTTTATGTCAGATAGAAAAAAAGAGTTACAAACAAAACTGCATTTACACTGACTTCTATATTTATCTATGTACTTACCTTTAGGGTGCTCTTTATCTCATGTGGATTCAAGCTCCTATCTAGTGTCCTTTCACTTCAGGTTTTAGTATTTCTTGTAGGGCAGGTCAGCTAGTGACAAATTTTATGTTTTTAATCTCAGAGTATCTTAATTTCTTCTTCACTTTGGAAGAATAATTTTGCTAGTTATAGAATTTTTAATTGAATCTTTCTTTTAACACTTTGTCATCTCACTGCCTTCTGGCTTCCACTCTTTCTGATGAGAAATCAGCTGTGGATCTTATTAAGCATCCCTTGTACATAATCAGTCACTTTTTTCTTGCTGTGTTCTTTTTTCTTTTTTATGGTCAGACCAACTGGTCTGACTTTATATAAACTATTTAATAAAATGAACAATTAAAAAATGAAGCATATGATTCATTCCTTTATAGTTGTTCTTTAGTAGAACAGGAATGTGATATGGTCCCTGGACCTAGAACCATACAGATACTCCTTGGGACCACAAAAGAAGAAATCCTAAAATGTGACTGTGGTCCTTGCTCATAGAATTGCCTGTGTCACTAATAGAAGGCTGGAGAACCAGGATTCCCTTCAGGTCTCCAGGGCAACAGTCCAGGTGACCAATCAACTCCTAGGCCTAGGCTCATTGTTGGAGGTGTAAATGTTGCTATGATTACTGAAACCTTGGTGACTGAACTAAACAAAAAGTAGAGCCTGCTCAGTCTCCTAAGACTACATCAAGCAAGTTTGTAGACATGTCTGTGGGTTAAAGATGGTAAAAGTAGAAGAGGTATGCAGAGTTGGAAAGGGGCTGTGTTGGATGTGTTTCCCTGGATGAGATTTTCAGATCAATTTACCAGAAATGGACAGTTTCCTGAGAGAGGCCCTTGAAGTAACAGAAGGGTAGTAGCAGGAGGGGGAGATTACATCTGGCACATAGTAGGTATTCACATTTTGTTGCATACTAACCCCTGAATGTTTCCTTTGATCCATTCTGAAAGGAGTAGGACTTTCTCCCCACCTCGCCTAAGAAATTGGCTACTCCCTGTGTCTAAAGAGAAAGGTCTAGGTGTCTCCCGCTGTGTTAGGTATTGAGTGAGGTACTGGAGATCAAGGCAGATTAACAGAACTCCCTTTTCTTGCAGAGTTTTCAAAGGGCCCTGGGACTTAAGAAGATGGTGGACAGGTTATCTCTGTTTCTATCCCTTCCCTTAGCCTTCAGCTTGACCTTTTCACCCTCCTGTTCTCCTGAAGTCACCTCTGAGATCTGCTCCATCTTGTTAGGGGCTCCTCAAGAATGCAAACAGGTATGCAGGGAGCAAGAAGCAGCCCTTGTTCTCACAAGCAAAGATCAGCCTCCTAGTGCCCCTCTTGCTATTTTCAAGTTTCCCTCATTGTCTTTTGACAGTTTGACCATGATTTGTCTTGGAGTAGATCTCTTTGAGTTTATCCTACTTAGAGTTTAAGCTTCTTGGGTGTGTAGATCAATGTTTTTGTCAAATTGGGGAAGTTTTATGTGTAAATAAGTGTGTTTGACGGTGCCCCACAGGTTTCCATTCATTTTTTTCATCTTTTTTTTCCCTGTTCCTCACATTGGATAATCTCAATTGTCCAATCTTCAAGAATTCTGATTATTTCTTCTGCTAGCTCAAATCTGCTTTTGAGCCTGACCCTAATGAAATGCACTTTCCAGCTGTGAAATTTCTATTTGTTTCTGCCTTATAAATTCTATCTCTTTATTGATATTCTCTATTTGGTGAACATCATTCTCATACTTCAACTCTTGAGACATGGTTTCCTTTAATTCTTTGAACATATTTATAATTGCTTATTTATATTCATTGAGTAGTATATCAAAATTCAGGGCTTCCTCAGGGATAATTTCTATTGACTACAATTTTTATGTATATGCACCATACTTCCCTGTTTGTGTGTCTTCTAATTTTTTGTTATTGAAAATTGGATGTTTTAAATAATATAATGTGGCAACTGGAAATCAGATCTTCCTTCCCCAGGGTTTCTTGTTGTTGATTATTGTTTAGTGACTTCCCTAACTAACTCTAACTAATTCTTTAGAGTCTATATTCTTTGGCTTTTGTGGCCATTGAAGTCTCTGTTCAGATAGCTGAATGGTTAGCTACTGATTGAACAGAGATTACCTCCATCACCTTAAACTAGTAAGCTTCCCACCCTTTGCTGAAGTGCTGTTTGTTGAAAAATGCCTTCAATACTGGCAGTTTACAACCCCGCCTTAGCCTTTATTTCCTGTTTTTTACAGAGCTTCAACGTCAGTCAGATAAGAGATTAGGGTCTTCTCAGTTCTTTCTTGGGTATTTGCTCAGATGTGCACATGTTCATGGCCACCTAGATCCTCAGGGATATGTCAGAACTTTTCAAAGATCCCTATGGACATTTCATTCCCCAGATTTTTAAGGTTTTTGGCCTGCTGTCTGTTTGCCCCAACTATTAATGGTCCCCTCAGGAGACTGTGATATTAAACAATTGCCTCTTTTTTTTTTTAATAAAAAATGTCCTAAGGATAAGGTTTTCCTCATTGAGCAAGCCAAGAGTTGGGTCAAACAAAAGCCAGTCCTGATAATGAGGATTTCCCAGGGAACTGCCAAAAAGGTCAAATGCTGACATTTCTCTGGGTATGAGGCTCTTTGGGGAGCTAGAAATCCAATCTTCTCCCTTCTGTGTCTGCTAGGCTACAGTTATTCACAGCTACACATGGTCCTGAGACTGTTGGTTTTTAAGGCTACCCCAGAAATCAGGAAAGGAGGATGGGAATAGGGCAAGTCAAAACTTCATAATGTTGTTTTACTGAGATTCAGCTGTTTTTTAAAAAATAAGTGCTCCTTGGATTTTTACAAGCCTTTGGTAAATTTTCAGAGTTGTGGAAAAGCTAATTTTGACAGTTTCTGCTGTATTCTTATTTCTTCTGTGAAGGAATGCATTTTCAGAGGTCCTCACTCCACCAATGTGGAAGTGCTTCTCTCATTATCCTTCCATTTTGATTGACTTTCTTTCTCATACAATTTTCTCCTCTTATTTTAGAATATTTTTCTTTAATCTTTTAGCTTTTACTCTAGGCATTTTCTCATGCATGCTTAAAGTCTAAAGTTAAAAAAAAAACTTACCTTTTCCTGAAAAGACAAGCATCACACAACATTAGCTCAAATCACACCTCCCTCTCAAGGTATGTTAAGTATGGTCTGGTATTTTAATTTTATCCTATATAGTCTCTAAATTAGCCATTGTTGTTACCATTTAATAGAGTCAGTTAGTTTTGATTTACCCATATATTCATCTTTACTCTTATTTATCATTTGTTCTTGAATCTCAGATGATCTTGGGTCATTTTCCTTCTGCCAAAAGTTCTTCCTTTAAAGTTTTCATTAATGTGATTCTATGGGTGGTAAACAATCTTAGTTGTTACACATTTATAAACATTATTTTGTTCTAGTTTTTAAAAAATGGTCTCACTGACTATACAAATCTAGGTTGGTAATGATTTTCTATCAGATACTCAGGATATTATTCTACTGTCTTCTAGCTTTCATTGTTATTTTAGAAAAATAAGCAATCAGCATAGTTGCTGATGCTTTGTAGCTCTTTTCACTCTAGGTGCTTCATCTTTTGCTTTTCCTCTGGTATTCTGTATTTTATCACAAGATTTGTAAGAGTGGATCTCTATTTACTTTGCTTGAGATTTGTTGGGCTCTTTAATCTAAGAATTGTTGTCTTTTATCCATTTTGGAAAATTTCAGGTTTCATCTACTCAAATGTTCCCTCTCACCTATCTTCTTTCACCACTCCTTTTGGAAACACCATTACATAGAGCTTAGATCGTCCCCCTTTTATCTTCCATGTCTAAATTTCTCTTTTTCTCACTATGATGAATTCCAGGTAATTTCTTCTTCATTCTCTCTTCAGCTACTTCCAATATGCTCAAAATCTGTTCACTGAGTTTTTAAATTCAGTGATAACTTTATTTCTAGATCATTTTGATACTTTTTGAAAAATCTGCTTGGCCCTTTTTATAGTCTTTGGTACTTTATTCATACTGTCAATTTCCATTTTTAATTTCTTCAAACATTTTCAAAAATCTTATTTTATATTCCATGCCCAATAATTCCAATATCTAAAGTATTTTCATGTCTTAGTCTGTTTTCTATTATCTCTGCTGAAC